>NC_139833.1:28892603-28936049 GCF_963691815.1 Echiichthys vipera
ACAGTCGCTACCTACAGCTTTCCCCTTTGCCTCTTTAAATTACCTGTCACCTTTCCTGCCACCCAAGTGTTCCACACCGGTCGGCCAAATGGGTATAGAAGCCGGCAGCCATTGTTGCAGCAAAATAGGCAGTTGTTGTCTGTTGAGGAGCATGTGAAATTGCATTTCAGTATGAAGGCCATGTTTTCAGGAGAAGCTGCTGTTGTACTGTTTTTCCTATAGACCCCAAGCACAAAAGAGCCCCAGCAAGGATTTTTTTTATAATCTATAATAATTTTGTACAACAGCAGCTCAGGGTAGAAAGAAAGTCGATTAACTGTGCTCTCTCACCATCAAGGCTTTCAGCTCAAGTACCAGAGTCCCAGTAAAAAGCAAATTGACCTCAGGGAGCGAGACTCCAGCTTTCAACACAGCTGGGGAGTCTTTGTGGAGCAAATTAAACTGTTGTTTCTAAACAGGCATCAGAACTTGTTCAATTCTGGAGATGTAACAATATACCGAACTCACAATTCGATAAGATTCAATATATTGAGTCCACATTCTGATTTTCCCACAATTGTTTTTTGACAATATGAGATTGAAGAAAACTTGTGAGTGAAAAATATTCCTTTACTTAATCTACAAAATCTTTTTTTTTCCGAATGAAATTGTTATTTCTAAGGTAGGGTATAAACGTCAACTCCTTTGTAAAAATAAAACTGAACATATATTTTGTTTTAAATAACAAAAGCAATAATTGAATTTAAAAAACAAACAATGCTTGCTTTTTGTTCCTAGTTTGGAATGTACTTTTTTTTTTTAAGGAATATCGTCATATCTATATTTTCATTCAAAAGCTGAGATCTCTGCAAATTCACACTAACCTTGCTGTCAAACCTTTCACAGGGACAGAGCTGGAAATGCTTTATAGTCAACTACAGAAAACCACCTCATATAAACACCAATGCACATCGCCATCCGTTGATGCTTGCTCGGCTTGTCAGCGTGGTTTGGCCTATAGTGACTTTCCTTGCTCAGGCAGTGGTGACCGAAGCTTCTCACTGTGGTGTCGGCTGAGCTGTTAGTGTAATTTGTCACTCTTATGCAGTATTTGCACATAGCTTTTGTCTGGTGTGTTGTCTTCTCACCTTCAGTCTAAGGGCAGCCAAAATTCTACTACAGGCTGGTGCATCCTCAATTTCTCTTCATACATCCATGATCTTCACCCGCCTTCTCGGCGCCGCTGTCTTGGCACCGCCGTTTACTGACACGAGGGGCATAGGACGTTGGTTGATCAAAGCATTTTGAAACAAAATCTACAGTATGTAGCTAACAAAGTGTCTGGCCATCTTTCAAATACATTTGTGGAATATAGATAATAGAGCAAAATGTGTGTGTGGTATAGCTAAAGAAATTTCTTCTACAATATGTAAGCTTTAAATATATTAAGGAAAAATGATTTGCCTTGTTCTAATCCCATTAATAATTTGAGACCAGACCTGTACAAACATTCTCACAAAATAGTATTAGGTATTCTCTTATATATTTCTCATATTTTTATGTCCTCACTCCTCTGAGCACAAAGCAGAATTGTATAAAATCAGGTAATGCACAGCTGCTGTTTTTCAGGTTCCTCTCAAACTTGTAGAATGGTTTTGAGTTCCCTCATTCCCAAAACACGATGTCATATCTTCATAGAGGGTGACACACACAAAGTCAAGTGGCAAAAGTTTGGCCAGTGTCCAAATTCTAGGTTCCTTAGTAGCTCACCCGAGAGAGTGTCTGCACCATGTATCAAGGCTGAGTCCTCAACACATTGGCCTGGGTTCAATTCTAACATTTTTCTTTTCATTTGTCTATCCAAGCTGTCACTATCCGATAAAGCAGAAAAATACACTGGAGATCAGAGGTAGATAACAAAGTATTAATACTTTATTATTGTTAAGAATTTTTTTATTGAATTATGCAGACAAGTACACAAGAAAAAGTATAATAGTTGTACAGTGTATCTGCTTTTAGGAGGACAAAAACAGAAAAACCCCAAGTTGAATCCAGCTATCCCTCCCATCGACCCATGTCAGACACGGTCACATTAACCAACCAAGTAACCCAATAACATGTAAAGTTACATTGGTAAAGTAAAAAGAAAGAAGAAACTAATAGCAAAAATAAATAAAGTAATTCAGAAAGACAAAAACAACAACAACAAAAAAATAAAATCTTCTCTAACCTTAGAAATTGTAAAATTATTCTTTGGGCTGTAGGATTAAAAAATGAACAGGAAGTGTAGAGGCCACAGCTTTGAATGACTTCAGCACATCTGCACCCACAGGACATCACTAGTTTATCACACTGCTCTGGTTTGATCTTGGTCCATTCTGACTCAGTCTCTTCCACAGTTCACTAACTGGAGTGGGTTTATTAGATATTACTTTGATGGCAAGGATTTTCCAGAGATTCTCTATGGGGCTAAGATCTGAACACTTCCGCCTCCAAATTTAACTGACTTCTTTAAAAACAGGATTCAGTCCTAGTCTGATGCTGAACATAATGTTTCCCATCAGACCCAAATAAATTGAACTTTAGCCATGTCATGGTATGGGGATGTTTTCTGCAGTAAGAGTTGGGCCTCTTGTACAGCTACATGGCAGGTGAAAGCAAATGTTTATGTGAACCTCCTTCGGCAACATGCAAAAACTTCACTGCAACTGTCTCCAATCAGCTGCAATTTTCATCAAAACAATGCCCCCTGTCACACTGCAAAACAGGTGAAGCAGTTCAGTGAAGCTAAGAATATTGAAACAATAAAATGGCCAGAGTCCAGATCTAAACCCCATAGAGAATCTCTGGAAAATCCTCTTTGACAAAGTATGTGTCTAAGAAACCCACTCCAGTTAGTGAAATGTGGAAGAGACTGAGTCAGAATGGACACAGATCAAACCAGAGCAGTGTGAGAAACTAGTGATGTCATGTGGGTGCAGATGTGCTGAAGAAAACATTGTTGAAATCTTCTCTTCTTACACAATGGTCACTGTTCTGTAATTTTGATCACTGTTTTTTTTTTCACAAAATAAAGGTTGAGGAACAGTTAATATCAAGATATGTCTATGCATTTATTTGTCATTTGACCTTTGGTAGCTATTTATTTACTATTATCTTACTTTTAACAGAAAGTAATAGTAGCAAACAGTTTTAAGTCCAGATTGCTCCTGGCTCAGTTCCCAAAGATTGATATCTCCATTGACTACTCCTCCTCTGAGAGACTTTGGCTGAAGTCCACGCTATACTCTAGTGTTGTATGATTACTGCACCTTGATCCCCTGGTTTCCTTCCTCTGGTTGTTGATTTTGGAAACCTCGGTTTACTGTCAGCTTAGCTCACCGGAGTCAGTAGCCAGCAAGATGCTTGTCCCCTGGTGGTGCTTTCATGGAGGTAATCAAGGGTGAGCCTGTCTTTATTCCCACCACCGCACATGTAAGTAGGCCAGATAGTGAGTAGCAAAAGCTGTCTGTTTGTGTGTGTGTGTCTGTAAGTAACATGGCACTGGGTTCTCTTGGCCTCAGATGGCAAGGAAACAGGCTTTCCGTGCCCTGCAGTCACAACAAATTAGTAAATTAATAAGACATTTGGTGTTGCCTGGCCTTCCTCTTGACTGCCTGCTCTGCATGAAGGGAGCTGGCCTTGAACCTCCACACTGCTGCACTGTGAGTGAACACGGAGGCATGAAGCCCACTGGCCATACAATTTGACAGTCCCTCTACCCAACTGAACCAGATAAGGAAGGCTATGGAAAAGCCTCTCAAAAAAGCCTTCTTATGGAAAATCTATATTTACAGACTCTTGTTTTTGGCTTTTTTTTATATGAACAGTGAAAGTAGCTGTGAGGCTAAAAAATGAAATTACTAGATCCTGTGCAAATAAAGGTGTAAACAAATCTGAACGAAATAGGTTTTGTTTCATGAGCTTGAATGCAAACATGTGCATTACATTATGCTTTTTGAAAGATTTAATTTAACTTGTGTGTTTTTTTTCCCTTTTGCAAGTACTCTAGTGCTGTTCTCTGTGAAAGTAAACAAGGCCCATGTTTCTTTGTGTATCTCTTGTGTGAAAAAGAGCAGGGAGTGCAGGAGGTGTTGGTGTATATATGTGCATGTGGACAATTCTGGGCACTGTGATGCTTTCCTCTACCCTGGGGAAAGGCTCCACAGTGTCACTGCTGCCCATACTCGGTGGCTGAGCAAGGAGGGCCAGGTGGTGGTGCCGAGTGCAGCACAGTCAAGCGTGGACGCAGCGCATGCTGACATTTGCCTTCGCATACTGCTGCAGGGAGAGGAAAAATCTGCTTTTCCATATGCTTGTGCTCGTTGCAACCCTTCCCTCCACCCACTGCCCCCATCCCACTGCCTCATTCTGCCCCCCCTCCCCAGTCTCAACCAGATGGCTCCCTGAACATTGTTTACCTTGGGTGACGGTCCCAGATGCAGAGTGTGTCCATCGGCATCCCCATTCCGCCCAGTTAGTTTCCTCATTCCTCCACTCCCTCTTAGCTGAAGTGTCAGTCGCTGCTCTTACACTCAAGTTGCATTAAGTCTGTTAATTTTGTGGATCCACTCACAACCACCACAAGCAGACACACACATTTACACACTGTCTTTCTCTTCTGCTCAGTTGTTCACATTTTGCACACACACACATCATTCACACCTTCTCAGTCTTACACCAAATCCAGAAATACACAGTTTGTTTTCCTGATCAGGGCAGTCTTTACCCATCTCCATTTGTTTTCAACGCATTGTGTGGCTCGACATATGGGAGCTCTCTTATGGCTACATATTGAAGATGGAAATAGGCCTCCAGATGTTGCCAGCTGAGAGGGCCAGATGCATTTAGCAGCACTGGGTGGAGCGCCACAGAAACATGTTGTCCCAACAACACTTCTCATTAGGGTTGAACACTTTTCAGTTAAAGCTATGCAAATTTAAAGCAACACGGTTAGTGCTGCCAATAAAAATCTAATAATGTAGCAGGCCTGAAAGAGACTGTGTATGTATGTAACTGTGTTTTTTCTTCTCACATCTGTTTAACAGAAAAAAATGGCCTTTTAACCCCATTTCTTTGAGTTGAATTTGATTGAGTACAAAATGCAAATTGCCAGGCCACGAGTAAAAAGCCCACAGTTCACATTCCAGAAACTGTGACCAGGGCGCTGCTGCTAATGTCCTTGGCCTTGAAGAGGGAAAGCTTGCAGGGCCAGCAGTGGAGTTACCACTGCTGTACGATGAATAGCTTATTCAATAAATGTGTTGTGCACAAGGAGTGGTTCTATGAATTGAATATGTTCAAGGGCAAGGCCATTGTATGTTGAGGAGAACGGTGAGAGTAAAGGTGCAGGTTATTATAATGATTATGATGGTTTACGGTTCAATTGAATTCCTTAGTTTGGCCATAAACGGGTTCAGGCCAGTGACCTTGCTGCCAGCCTGCTCTCTTGACTGGCTTATATGGGTGAAGTGCCCAATGTGCTCAATATTATTAAGGTATATAGGAACTATGTAGCTGTGCCCCGCCCTGTACCTTGCAGCTGGAGCTCCATTCTGGGTTTTTCTCTAGAACAGGCAGCATTGGGTAGGGAAGGCTTTGTCAACTTATTCCTCCTTTCAACCAATATCACATCTAAATTGATTGACAGTCAATCCCAAATAAACAGACCACCTCCTTGGAGTCTTCATGTATTTTTATTTTTATTTATTTTTTTGGTTCTAGGGGCGACTCAAAGCTGCACCAATCAGCCAAAAATAATAATAAGAATTAAAAAAAACATCACTTTTTTAAGAAATAAAATAGTTATCTACAAAACAATATGTAAAACATGGTTGCAAGTGATCAAGAACTGCTTCAGTAGTAAAAAGGATTTCTGGCACTCGGCTAGGCTAAACACAACCTTTACCACATTTTGGCCTGTTATGGCTCAAAAACTGACATCCGTAGAATCGCAGCATCTGCAGTTTATTTCCACACACCATATACTGTCACTATGTTACTGCCACTAATGATACGAGATGAAAAAATCCCTGTTTTTGTTATCTTGGCTGGCATCTTGACTGAAGGGAGCAGGGAGAGATGATTGGGTGAGATGAAATTCTTCTTTGTTTAGGAGGAAAGAGGAAGATGCACCTGGCAGATATCTGGGTGCACTTTTCTAGTTGTCATCATCACAGTGGACAACTCCTTATAGTGATCATGGCTGTCCAGGTCAAATTGATCACTATTGTGTGATAATTATAACCATTATATTTTATTACATTTTCTTTATTTCTATTACGTACATATACAAATCAATTGGATTGGTTTAACATGAGAAATAAAGAAAATGAACAGCTCCCTCTCCCGGGCTTGCTACTAATTCTTCTCTCTTTTCCCTCACCGAGGGCCCACTCAAGGGGGCATTATGTAATAGGGCATAATCAATCTACTTGACCAGTGCAGCTTCAAGCCCAGTTGCTTTCCCCATGCGCATGCATTTTTTCTGTCTCCACCACTAGCCGCTGTGACTGTTGATTGAGTAGACTACACAAGGTAGCCCTAAGGAACTACCTAAGGTTTTGGTGCCGCGTCACAGCTTGTTTTTGACAGTTTGTCATAAGCTTGAAGGAGACAAAAATTACTTTCACATAGGTTACCGCAAGGCAAAGTTACCTATCATGGAGTAAAGTTGCTTTTTAAAAAAAAATAGAATAAGTGTAGCGAGACTCCGTTAATGAAGTATTTGGATCTACGACTAGTTCACGGTTAAGCAATTGCACCAATGCTTTTGCACGTGATTTGAAGTTAAATAACAAAAACATTTGCACCAGACTAAAATAGCTCCTTGCGCGGCATGTTTCTGAAAGTAATAAGAGACGTCTCCCCATCTTCTTCTGTTGAGTTTTATGGCATTATCGCCATCTGATGACTATCCCTTAGATCTGGAGATAGTCATGTGTGAAATCATCCTGAATGTCGTGCATTTGTGAATAGTGAAAAGCACTAGCAGTTCAAAAATGTTACTTTTTACAATATTGCTTAAAATAATCCTAAGAACACTTACACAATTCTGCATTGTACATCATCTTCTAAAAGACGGTAAATTCTGACCAACTCCTACCAAGGTAAAATCAATCAAAATGTTTCGATCTATTCAACTGGAAGGTTACATTTGCCAGCATATATCCCTGCATTGCAAATAATTTTACAGAAAAAGTAAAGTCTGTCTGTTGCACCATACTTAACTGTAAATTAAAGCGCCGCTGTATTACTGATCAGCTTATCACCGGCGATCAAAACCCATTCAGAGTGATACGTCACCTCCGGAGTCTAGTAAATCCCTCTGGGGCCTTTTTTTTTAATGGAAACATGATGAGTGGGAGAACTTTTGAGAGGGCGTGCCCTAAAACTTTCTGAGCGGCCACATTTTACCCTAATGGAAATTCACCTTATCTTCCATTCATCACTTCACTCATCTAACTCCCTTAACTTTAAATCTATAAGCACCACCTCCATTTATTCTTTCTTTCTTAACATAGTGTTACAGTGTGTTCAGTCATTTTTTTCACAAACTGCAACTACCAACTTTACATAGAAATCAGTGAGTTATTACTATTTATTGTATTGCAAGTACAATACATTTTCAGTCTTTAAATTAACGGAACATGAGACACCCCTTTTAAATGATACATATTTTGTCACGCTTGTGTGAAAAGCATGTTTCAACTCTGTAACTTTTATGGCTGAAATTTATAGTAGGGTTTTAGCAGATTTCATTCCACTGAAATTGCGTATTTTCTATTAATGTGTAGGCTGTTACAGGAAGACAATGTGCATCTAAAGCACTGCTCAGACCTAATTTATCTTTTTGTCTTTCATGACCAATATAGAAACTTGGGTAACGATGAAGATATTAGGAAAATGTAGGGATGGGAAATGATTTACCAATGCCGGTATTAATTCTGCTTATCAGTCCAATTCTTTATTCATTACTGATCATTGTGGGGGATAAAAAGTTGGCCTATACAGTGTAGATGAAATTAAATAATATTTAAAAAGCTTTAATTTCCTGGGTTTACAGTTCTTATTTTGGTCACAAGCAACCAAGTCTCATGCCGTTCCTTGAATTTAACACCGTAAAATGAGCGACTGTATTCACACATGGGCTCCCTCAGAGATTAAACGGTCGTTGTACTAGGGAGCTTGGAGGGTAAACTCCATTTGAGTTCTGGTCCAAGTGAATTCAGTTTCAGTTTTGCCGTGCATATGTGAAAGGTGATGTTCTAGGGATGGACATGAGTGATTGATAGTCCTTGTTTCAAATTAACTCGATTGGTAAACAACTACACAAGTTTTTGTGTGCACAGCACCTCTTGTTTCTGTGCTTGACCAGAGACACGAACACCTTCGATTTTTGGAACCAGCTCTTCGCCTAACCATCCGAAAGAAGTTGTATGACCTACATGACGGGGTTACTGTGCAAGGCCCAGATGCCATGGAGGGGAAAAGCAGTGAAGTTTGGGGCCACACTGGTCACCCTCCTCTGGGAGGACTAGTTCGAAAACACAGATGTCAGTGAGCTAGAAGCTTGTTTCAGTAAGCCATGCATTTGTCCTCAGAAAAACCCACTGGAGTGATCGAAGTCCAACAGGCACCGGGACAAAAAACTAAGCGTTCTGGAAAAGCAGCACCTGCTGATACCTGCCACCTCTGTGCCAGTGGAGCGCCTGTTCTCCACAGCTGACTGATCATTAACAGAATGGGACCGCAGATTGAATTATGTTTTTGTAAAGAAACAATGTTTTGAAGTAGTGGTTGTGAAAAAGAAATCATTAAAAGGTAACTGTGACTGTTCTGGTTAAGAATAAGCATTAGTTGTTGGGTAGGCTGCTGTGCATCATTATTCCTGCAGGAAGACACAATTGTTTGGGAAGAGGCTCCACTCCTCATGGGAAAAACGAAACTGAAACTTCTCAGAGATCCTTTATTATTTAGTTTGAGAAGATGATTCACTCCTACAAAAACAAAAGAATTAAACAAACTGAAATTCTTTCTTTATTTCGCTATGCTTGAAAGCATAAAGTGATTTATGATTTAACTTTGGACTGTTTCTGTTGGGGAACATTATTTGGACCTTTGGACAATTATTTAAAGACATTTTCTGATGCAAAGTGTAGCTCATTGTGCAATACACTGATTTAAACTGAGTTTGCATTGTGGCTCTGATTATTGCTTGTATAATTGGGATCCTTCTGTCTGGTAATTTTTAACAACCTTTAACACTGATTCATTTATCCATGTGGGGATTGACATTTCCATACGAACCTAAACCATTAAATTGTCTGAATAAACAACGACTGGCACGCTAACAAAAGAACATCCAGGCAATCTGCTACAGTGCGTTGGAAACACATGAGAACCATGATTCCTTTAATTTTGTTTCATTTCTTGCTAGTTAGCAAACCAGTAACCGCTAACATGAGTCAGTATCACAGTTATTGGTATTGAGTGATCATGGTATTGGCTTTTTATTAGCTTCTGGCACGCCATCAGGTCGCACAGCTACAATACCTCGTCTAGTCTGTCCCTGGCAGACTATCTGTATGTCACTGTCAGATTCTAACCATCTGTGTCTGAGTTTCTGGTTAGTTTTCATTGCTGATCAGGAGTAACAGCTGGCTCTGGAGAGCCATCTCGCCAACCCCAACCCCCACCCCTTCCTCACTAACCAGCTGAAACTTCTACAGCTGTCATCTGCTTTCCCAAATGACCCAGCTTTCCTTCCAGCTGCCATCCCAACACCTTGCTCCCAGCCCCAGTCTCACTTCAAGGCTAAGCCCAATGTTTTCTGTTATGTGCCACAATCTCAATTTAAGGGAGGCCCACTTCTACCCTTAATCTCAACTAAAATTGCCAACTCAACCACCATTTTATCTCTTTCTTTATGCTTGGCTGCCAAGTCTTATTATCCAAAAATAACCTCAAATTAAAAGCGAAATCAGGGTTCAGAAATTGAATCTTTCTTCAGTTTCAAAGGAACACATGCCTTATTACCATTATATAGTATGTATAATTTCTAAGCTTGTGTATCTCTTGAATCATTTTACCAAAGCCCCTTTGACAAATGCAATGCAAACCTAAAATGATCTAGAATGTACCCAATGGGGGTGTATGTGAAAACACAAGTATCAAATTCAGTTGGACCAGGTATCAAACGGTGTTTTCCCTAGTACAAGGGCGTTTATATATATGAAAATGGCTCAACAGACATTAGTTTTAACGACTGTCCATCACTGACCTGTTTTGTTTTCCTGTGTTCCAGGAGCATCACCCAAGATCATCAAGCTACAAGAGGAACCATCAGATTACACTGACTCGCCCAAAGGCAAGAGTCCAGCCATGAACAGCACCCTGGTCCCCGTCAAAGGCATAAATAACCTTGGTAACACCTGCTTCTTCAACGCTGTTATGCAGGTTGGTATAACTATGAGTTGGACTTTGAATACTTTCTGCGCATGTGTCTCTTTTACTGCTGTTGTAGTGCAGAAACTAAACATTGTACCATGTTTTATAAAATACTGTATGCTGCAGTTATGTTACACTATTTAGTCAAATTAAACACCTTAGAAAATAACAGAAGAATTGTAAGCGTGATTAAAGGTATCACTTTAAATGTAAAATTATCACATTGTTTTAAGGTGAATTTCACACTGCACATATCTTGCTTGCAAGTCATTGCTTTCTCAACTACCCTGTTATAGCCCAATGAGTCACAGGGTTTAAACTAGAGACCATCTTACGATGGGATAACACAGGCCGAGCCAGGGGCATAGAGTGGCGGGGCAATGGCCCCTTCTCTACGTACTAACCCCCCCACTTCTGCTTACCTTTGTTCAGAACACACCTATCTTTGAACTCGGCCTTCATTTTGATCTCAACTACAAACTTATGTTCCATGACTGTATCTTGCATGGTATAGGCCCAGAACGCTATAGTGAGGGGGGGCGAGGCCTTACATCTGCCCCTCCTAGCTCTAATCACAACCATTTCCAAAAATCAGCCTTTATTTTAATTTTAGCAAATGTTTCATAACTATATAAACCGCATTTGTGAAGTTATCATGGTGACAAAATCTAGCCACAGACAGGCATATACCTAGCAAAATACTCAAAATTGCCTTCGTCGCTACAGTAGGTGTCTGCAGGACCACCAGGATGACACACACAGACTCGAAAGTTGAAATACCAGCTTCACTGACACAGCTGGTAACAACATACAATGACATTCAACGGTCCATACTCAGACTGGATTAGGCTCTTCCCAAAGCAAAAACTTGTGCACCTCAGTGTTCTGTAACATGACAATATGTTTGTATTTACCATGTGGGAACACTCCTCAAGTGTTGCTTACGAAGTGCGCTCATGTGCTCAGGAGGCTGGCCTATAGGAAACCAGATTTCGAATGACTGTGACTGTAAACAGGCTTGGCCTTGAGGTCATTTGGAAGTAAATTCAATGCAACAGTAAATACAGTGCCTGCTTGGACACATTCACCTTCCAATACACAAATGGCACTCGGTTGGTACAGAGCATATTCCCCATACAACACATCTATAGAGCCTACCCAGTCTTCCTCTGGTCGTGTCATGGTGACTGCAAACCAACATTCTTATTCAACAATGAAGCTGTTTTTTTCCCGCCATTTTGTTAATCACCCTCAGGGCCTTCCTCGTTGATTGAAATTTTAGTGAGCGTGCTTTACATGCTTTTCCCTCTCCCTCTCTCTCTCTCTGTCTGTTTGTATTGTCTCCTTGAAAATTGCAATCCTTTTGGTGAAAACACATAATTGTCAGAGGATGAGCTGTGTCTGCATTCACAATGCCAGCTCCATTGTGTGTTTTCCATAGCAACTGTCTTCATTGCCAGGATGTGACAAAACAAATATCTCTTGAAAGGGAAGGAAAAGATGTTTCTCTAACATGAAGGGACAATGACTGATTCAGGTCCCTCGCCAAGGATCTTCTCTACATTTCAGACTCGCAGATCATAGATAAATTTTGAAGCCTCTTTCAGAATAATGAACTCACCACAAGTTTCCAAAATCCTACCACAATGGAAATAATTTTTTTAATTGACCATCATGGGTTCCTACAAGCTGAGTGTGAAATCAGTTTAATATCTTAAATCCTAGGATTCTGACTTTTTAGTTGTGGCCTTTTCTTGTCCACAAAATTGTTGTTGGGTCTTTTAATTTGATGAATAGTAAAATCAGTGCATATGACCAATATGATGATCTAATGATTTTATGAATAATATTCAGCTGCCTATTAATCTTATGAAAAACTCTTTACCGAAATTTACCGCATCCAATGCATGAATGTATTGAAATGTTAGTGAAACGGTCTTAATAATTCTGTTCTCCCCACAGAACCTGTCTCAGACGCACATGCTCATCGACCTCATCCAGGAAGTGAAGGACAAAGGGTACAAACTGAGGATCAGCCCCACTGTCGATACCAATGTGGTACAGTTTACTGTCCATCTATCCTACTTTTCTAAAGCCATAGGGCTCTATCTTCCACCTGGTGCAAAGTGACCTGCAGCACAGCGGTCATTGCTAGTTTCAGACTGACGCAGTTGTAATCTTTACGTCCAGCCCGCTGTTGTGAAGGTAGCAGGTATTTACTTGCGCCAATCCGTGCACCCATGAGTTTGTGGTCAGGCGCATTGCTATCTTGAGGCAGCAGAAAGTTTGTTGTCATTCACCAACAAAAACCTGGTCAAATAGTCAGTCATGCAGTTGTTGATGGGACAACAGAGTATGCACTAGCAGATCCACAGCAGAAAAAAACGCTTGCTTCTCTAATTTCCCAAACCCGCTGTTTAAATAGTAATGCACCGGCTGCAGGTACATCTGTCATTTAAAGGGAATGAGTGATGACAGTTTGATTGTTTTCATTCATGATACATTCATAACATACCCACGACTAAGGAAGAGACTAAATACAACCTCTGTGCTCCTAGCGCCATACCTTGCACCCACATTATGCTACTTCTAACTAACAAAATGTACCATTGATCTTCTAAATAGGGCCCGTAGTCTTCTCCAGACTAAACAATAGATTGAACGAATTCAATAATCATCCTTATGCTGTGTTCACACTGCCTATATTTTATGTGAATTTAAACTTATTTATGAACATTTCAGAAAAATAAAATTGGAATGAATTTTGTTCTCATTGTACTTCTGATCTTATACGTATATATAGTTTATATAATAAACAAAATCAACTCTGAGTTGTCCAAATCCATCAGTACATAACTTATACTGGCACATTATGTTTTAGCTGGATCCTGTCTTGTTTACGTCTTTTGAAATTTGGAAATGAATGTCTTATTTATATTTGGTCTCTTCAAATTCCAGAGTCCATTGACTGTAACGCTGCACAGTCCGGAGCCCCTGACTGCGGCCATGTTTCTCTTCCTCCAGAGCATGAAAGAACCAGGGAAAGGCCCGGTCAATCCCAAGATCCTGTTCAACCAGCTATGCCAGAAGTAAGGCGCTACTCTTCATATCAATTCAATTCAATTTTATATATAGTGCCAAATCACAAAAAAAGTTATCTCACCCACAACAACACTAGGACTCTGTATGCAAATATCAAGTACGTTGTCAAACTGTGCTATAATTGGTAGTATTGCAGTTCTCCATCGTCACAGCAGCAGTTTACAGCACAGGAGCTTTCACCTGCTTTCATTCCCTCACCGCGGTGGTGACCACTTTAACCAGCCAGACCCAGGTAGCACCTGGTCCCAGCTAAATGCCTTTCACGCACTTTAAGCTCAACATACACTGAGCACACAACAGGCACTGTACCTTATTAAATGTTTAGCAGCAGCTCGGATTTGTAGCTCTTTCTGCTACTTGCCACACGGCCGTGCCACCTGTGCCATATTTGATCCAAAGCAAGGTCTAACAGGCGGCAGGCAGACATAGCCCTACATTTGTCTTCATCTTTTATGAGCAGTGGGGATGTTTAGTTGGTTAGGTTCTTTTTTGTGTGTGTGTGTGTGTGTGTGTGTGTGTGTGTGTGTGTGTGTGTGTGTGTGTGTGTGTGTGTGTGTGTGTGTGTGTGTGTGTGTGTGTGTGTGTGTGTGTGTGTGTGTGTGTGTGTGTGTGTGTGTGTGTGTGTGTGTGTGTGTGTGTGTGTGTGTGTGTGTGTGTGTGTGTGTGTGTGTGTGTGTGTGTGTGTGTGTGTGTGTGTGTGTGTGTGTGTGTGTGTGTGTGTGTGTGTGTCTCTCTTTCAGTGTTTAGTAGTGCAGGTGGGTAAACACAGCATTTGACATTGGATGGCTGGGTACCTCTCTGGTGCGGCTTTGACAGTTATTCTGGTACCTAGCTTTCATCAAAAAGGCGTGTGTGTGTGTCCGTCCCCACCTCATCTGGTACCACCTCAGCCTGCAACCAACATGCAGGCAATTGTTCATTGCACACACCTTTATGCATTCATATGCTTCTAATTTCAAGTAGGGCTAATCTATTCCACTGACATGCATTTGAATGGAGAGATATGACTGTAAGCCACAGCACCCCTTTACACATATGGGACACTTGTGAACTTAAGACTTACTATTAAGGCCAGTGTGTAATTGTTCTGTACAACCATACAGCAACTGCAATATCACTCACAAAAGGTGCCAAACAACAAGTGGGAACGTTTGAGATGTCAGAAAAAACTACAGTATAGCCCTCTCAAAGAAAAGCAGAGCAAAACATAAAACACACAAACGCACAACATAAAATCATAGTTGCACAGGTATAGAGCTGAATCAATTAGTCGCTTGACGAAAAAAAATATGACTCTGCAACGCACACTGTTGAACACTTATTTTATTTATTTTAATCTTTACATCTTCACAGGGGTTGCGAGCGTCCAGGTATAGATGGGGCTGATCCAATTCTCTGACCATCTCTTACCCACAAATTGAAAGTGGTGGCTTCGTTCTGACTTTATTCATTTCTTGAATAATACTGAGTAAGCTTAGCACCAAGATTGAAAAAATACCAGCAGGTAACAAATTCACGAAGTTTTTGAACACCACAAAGTCTAATTCAGATGAAAACACTGAGAATTGACAGAAGATTTGAAATGTGTTGGATTTCCTTGTTCTCTAACAGACTTTCTGGTTAACATGTTTTTTTTCTGAGTTTGCTTTATGCAAAAATACCAGTAATTATCGAAATAGGAGGATCTCCTGTTTTATGTATTTGTTATTTAAATTCTTCTGGAGTTGACTCTTTGTCCTGACAGAACATCTTAAAGACCTCTCCTTGAGCTCTAGTAACTTGTGACGGGTATTTTCAGTTTCTTACATTTTATAGATCATAAGGTGACTTGATTAGTAGAAGATATGCTTCATTACTTTATTAATCTCTTAGAGGAATTTGATTTGATTTTTTACACACAAACAGGCTGGAAATATACACATGCATAAAATAGAGATGTCACAGTGGGGCTGCCTGTGGAAAGGCGCTCTATGCAGTTGGGGATTTGGTGCCATGTTCAAGGGCACCTCGCAATCTTCCTTGTTTTAACAATTTTGAGGAAATTCTAATCTAATTCATCAGTTGACGATCATCATGATTTTAGCTGCTTTTTCTGAATAACATGGAAAAACTGATCATTTATTGCACTCTGAAGACCTTATTCACCTGTATGCTATTCCCTTGATCATCCAAAAATGTTGACACGATTGCAGTAGCATTCTGAGCTAGCCTGATCCCTCACATGCTTCCTCGCTGATAGAGTCCTCCCCACAGCAAGTCATTTACATTCAGTCCGGTCTAAAGCTTTGAGCTGAAAGGACAGGGTCAATAACCGCCCTTGTTTACAGGGACATTTTTCTCAGTTTTAGTGACCTTTGTGATGCAACACTCTGAATACAGCCTTGTCACTTGTCACTGCAAGCTTTTGTTAGTCCAAGAGGTGTGGGTCTGCCCTTGGCCTGTGGGGGTTGAAAACACTTTTCCATTTCTTTTTCACTGTCTTTCCCAATGTGTTGATGTTGATGAGCTGGTTGATAAAGATTTCTGGCTCTGGTAGGGGCCAGTTTGAGTGTTTATGTGCAGCACTGGAGCCCTATTCAGCCCAGTTTTGTGTAAGTGTATGTGTGCACATGCATTTGACCTCAACCAGCTGAGTACCCCACAGCCTCTTGCTCCTGCCAACGGAAGGGGTATGTTCTTGGGCTCAGACCAGTGCCAATCTATGTGGGTTGGATGGTCAGCACCACACTCTCTCTGGTGCCAGAGAGGGTCCCAGCTTGTACGCAGCCCTTGTTTTACTACAAAGCTTTTCAGCGGTGTCAAGATTCAAAACAGGGGAAAATAACATTTGATTAAATACTGAAATATGTATCTTCTCCCTCCTTGGCACCTGGAGTCTGAGGTCAGGGACAGTGGTTTTCCTACAGCCTGTGTACTGCTACTATTTATTGAGAATGGGATGCACTCTCTATGCATATCTAATGCATAAGCTGGACAAACATGGCATTTATCTACACCTGCTTCTTTCAAGGACTGATTCAATTTTCAGGACGGCCACTGGATTCATTCTTGTATTGCAAAAGAAAAGTATGCTGGCAATCTCCTCTTTCTCTGTGCTGTGTATAAATGTCTGCATACTGTACCCACTCAGCTTTCATATTTTGTTCATAAGCCTTTATGAGAAGCCTTACATCCCTGATAGAAAAAGCAGAGGGCAATAATAGATTCCATCTAGTTCTCTGGCATCCAGGACACACACGCACGCACACATCTACATTGAAACACACAAAGAAGAAGGGCTGGCATCCTGGTGTGCTCAGAAGTAAGACCTCTTTCAGGTTGAAGAAAAGAGGCCGATATCCATAGTTGGTTAAAAAAGTAATACAAATATTGGTTTGTACACATATGCTGAGCCGAGAACCGCAGTCCGGGCATTCTAACTTTACAATATGATGATTAGAATCCATTCACTTTGGTCCACCTGTGAATTTTTAGTGAACCTGAATATGAAGTTGCCACAGTTATGTCGAAAATGGGAAAAATAAAATCTGTTTACAACAAAACCTAATCAAAGTTTCTCAATACATTGTTTTCAAAAATGCTGACCACGAGTCACCTCTTAAGGCTGGCATTGATTTTATTAGTGTCTCTCAGTGGTGCAAAACATATGGAGGCTTACCATTCCTTCAAAATGTGTAACCTTTGGCAAAATAACACAAGATAATCATATTATTTGCTCCTTATAGCTGAGTACCACAGTATCACTGATGATACTATATCATATGTTGATATTATATATTGTATGGACTACTATAACATGTAATTGTGCTCGACTTGACTAGTGAGTCAACATGCAAAAAAAGGTGTGTGTGTGTTAATTAATGTGTTCATTAATAGAAATAAAAGAGACTAAAAAGAAGTAGAAAATCAAGCATTCTGTTGTGTGTTTTAAAAATGCCTTCCTGAGGGACCAGAGGTCAATCGATGCAGTGTAGTTGACTGAACATTTTGAGTAAAAAAGAGAAACGTTCATTCAAATGTGTATATACACCACAGTGGGCTTTGATTCCACATTGTGATGTGTCACTTACTTTAACATGTAATGTATCCTTTATTCTCACTCTTAAAAATAGTATTTTAAAAAAAGCTTTGCTGCCTGGGTGAGAGGGGGGAGTTTTATTGATGGTCAGATGCAATCGGTCGAATCAATTGAAGAAATGTAGAACGGATGGCACCAACCAAAGTCAGATACGTGTATTGCTTTTATGAACATATTGTGAATCACTGAGTCGGAGCGAAATGTATTGTGCCGATGTGTGAGTAAATGCTGGGCAAATTTAATGTGTGTGTGCGTGCGTGTGTCGGGGAGGAGCTTGTGTGGCCTTGTGTCTGGTACTAACTCATCCGGCTATTAATTGTGTTAGCACCGCAGCTGTTTGCATTGGCCAGATTGAGAGCAGCGCTACAGGGCCCTTCTGCTTTTCTCCACTGGGATGAACGTCCAGATCTCCTCATTCCCACTGATCCCAACCAACCTTTTCATTTTTTTGTCCCAGCACTTCACTACGTCTCTTTCACTCTTTTTTTTTTAGTCTCGCTCATTTCCTCCCTCTCTTTTTCTCTCGGGAGATTGACAGACTAGCTGGCAGAACAAGAGGGAAACATTCTTTCACATGCTGTTCATATTTCGGGCTGTCGAATAAATGACATATGTGCTTTCTACCATCCTCACCCCTCCACCCACCATTCCTCATGTGTCTGCACGAAAAGGGCATTAGAGACAGAAATCGTGTTTGTATGTGTGGGTGGGGGGTTGACTTTAGGCTCCTCCAGACCTCCTGGTTATGACCTGTGTTGAGGGCAGGTGGTTGGCCATCTCTCCCTAAACCAAGAACATCCATGTGTTTGAATAAGTAGGCTCATGAATGACATTAACTACAAAACACTACAGCCAGATTGTTTCTACACCATGAAAATTAAAAACAAATGGCAGTGAGTATTATTAACTGTGTATATGTATTAACAAATCATTATCAGAATAGTGCCGGCTATCTGCTGTGTCAAAAAAAAACATGCCCAACCACAATACACAAAAGAGACAATGTTTGCCTCTTTACAGTGACAGGGGATCTGTCAATACTACAACACAAAGACCACTGGTGTAATCTATGGAGCAGCAGCAAAGGACCTCCACACTACTATTAAAGGAGTTTAACATCCTCAACCTTTGACTTCTCAAACCAGTGATGTGCTCTCCCAGTGTGTCTTGTGCCCGTCGCACCAACCTGTCCCGTGGTTATGTGGCTGGCTCGGCCCAACAGGTTGCAATGGTTCTAGCCTTGGCTGCCCATCTGCCCCTGGCATCTGTCCTCACATCTGCTCTACTGCGGACAGCCAGGGGACGAACCCAAGGAGAGCCTCTCCTCTAACCGCTCTGGCATTAATGTCCTTGATGGATGTCCACCAGAACTACTTCTTCTCCTCCTCCTCAATATCTTTATTCTGTGTGGAGCACTTCGTCTTGTAAATGACCTGTGTGGGGTTTTTCCGTGTGTGTGTGTCCGACAACGCAGCCAGTGTGCACGTTTATTGAACTGCACTCAGTGGTTGAGATCTTTTCTTAACATGTTTGTAATGGACAAGGCCTCCACAAACCTTGTTGAAAAATGTAACTGGTCCAAAGTGGTTGAATTGATCTAGAAAACTCCACTCTTACCAGTGGACGTCCAACCAACTGTGACTTGTCCCGGCTTAACTTTTCTCTTCATGTGTAACACCTCTGTTGTGTTTCTAATTGCTTTTTTAGTAATTAATTCATTTGTTTTATTTTGTCTGTGTGTTTATGCCTTTTGGAAAATAAAAACAAACTTAATATTACACTGCAAACATTGTAAGGGTAAAACAAGCTTTAAACTGCTCAAACCCTAGTTGTCATGTGTCATTTTTGAAGGTTATTTAACCTCATATAATGGCAGAAAGGATAATGTTGATTAAAAGTGAAACGGCCTTGATTAGGGTTAATGGTTAGCTATCTCCTTTTTTGTGTGTTTCTCCATATATTTAAGTTGCTTGTTTGAGAGATTGTTTGGGATTTATTTCCACCCTAATGATGTTTGCCTATTATCACATACCGTATATTGTACAGATGTGTAACTTTGATGAACAATTATAAGCAGATATTTCTGTGTTTTCTAAATTGTAGTCTTTTTTCAAATATATTTGACTTAATTTCACCTTATTTTCATTGGTTTCTGTTTCTCTATTGTTTTCAGCTGTGTTGATCTGTGTTTTTGTTTTTGTTTCCCCAGGGCTCCACGCTTCAAGGGCTACCAGCAACAGGACAGCCAGGAGCTTCTGCACTACCTACTTGACTCCATACGAGTCGAGGAAACTAAAGTGAGCTTATTTACATATGCATACACCTGTACTGGCTGTAGAAAGCGTAAACCCACATGTTTTTTCAAAGTTATATATTTGGTGGTGGATATTTGTCTTAATTTGGTCAAGTTTTACTTTACTTTTGCGTAACAGGTGCATTTTGAACATTTGTTAGAGGAAAATGTGCTAAAAGTGAGGATGCCATATGTACATGTTTAGTCGGATTATAACCAAATTTGAGGTAATCCAAGGATTTAAAACAGTCTTTCCTTTTTTAGCCATGCTAACGCTAACAAACTCATCATCCTTTACTGAGTTTTGTTCCAATTAGTACATTTGAGCTAACCTGACTCAACAGATGGTTTGTTAACCAGGACCATCCGAGAAGGCATTATTCTAAACTGATTTGGAAAGGGCAGGGCCTTTCAAAACAAACCTGGAAGGGGATTGGATCTGACTATCAAAGTCTTGTCGAAGTCAACCAGGAGAAAGAGAAAACATCTTTTTGCTTATTTACATACGTTTACATGGAGAAAAGCCTCCAGTGCCGCTCTCTTCTCCCAATGAAAAAAAAAACCCTCCTGTTCTGATGCTGTTTTAGCATACAAGCTAACCTCTCTTGGAGCCACCATTTTTGTTTTGAAAGAGCTCTTTGTTTTCTTCTTTGACTTGGCAAATTCTTCGTTTATCTCTTATCGTAATTATCTTTGTTTTTAATTGAGCTTTTTTTTTTTAAATGTTTGCCTGCTTTTGAACTACATTGCTCTGATATTTAAAAAATGGTCCAGCAGCATTGATGGCTCTCTTATAGGATTCATGTCAATATCTGAAATTAGTTGGTAAACAAAATAGTCAAACACATGCCTGTAATTGTTTGTGTTGCAAGTAATGCTTGACTAGTGTAGTCATCAGACAGCTGTGTATATGGGTGCTTTAACGTAACCCAATATATTGTTTTTGCTTTACGTTTTTGTGTTTTACCCTTATGGTGCCATGTTTTTGGCAAGTACAGAGAACCCCTACCCACCACACCCCCACCCACACCCAACCCTTCACATGGCAATTAGGAGACCCCACAGCAGCTCTTTGCAGAGCTGAGCTGGCCCCTGTGGCCCCACCAGTGGCTATGTGAACCAAGGAGGGAAAGTTAGCGGGTGTGTTTAGTGGTCAGCCCCAGACCCAGGAGGGGCCGCAGGTTGGGCTCCCCTGCTCCCATTCAAACTTGTGAACGCTGACAGTTGTGCCACTTAGGGGACTTGCAAGTGGCACGACCGGCATCATTGTGTGATCTTGGGAAACCTACAGCTGCTGAATGAGCTCCAGGGCTGTCCCATTGTGCTTGAGGGTCACCCACAGCCCCCTCCTACACACAGACACACACACACACACGCTCTCATCAGCCCATCTCCCAATCAAGGAGGTAAAGGCGGAGGGGGTTTGGTCTCTATTTATTCACTCAGAAACTCATTTATACAGCCATGCACCTTGAGAGATACAATGAAATTTTAGCCTACATTGTCAAATAATTTATAAAATGATTGTAAACATTAAGCTATTTACTAAGTGTTGATAAAGATGCAATGTATAACTGAAAGATTTGTTAATATAGCATCTTCAAACATGACACAAACAGTTTTTCTTAAGCTGACCACAATGAATCTATACCTAGTGAGCCTAAATAAACCCATTCATTTCAAATGGCCACATCTGAGTAATTCATGAATACTGTTCAGATAATACAAACACACTGTCCTGCATATGTCACAGAGGCAGACTGGTAATTTAGCAGTGGGTGTCACCAACCTTTAGAGGCCCTAAGTGTTTGTGTTGATTGGCCATTAGTATCACAGATCTTAATATGCTAATTTGGCCCCAGTCAATTATCACCAATTAGCTGAGACGGTAGGTATTACTCTCTCAGGGCATGGACTGTCCTTCTTCACCCTGTCTTCATTCTAGTTTCCACCCCTGCACCCTTGCATCAGCAGCTCTCTCCAACCCCCTCACCCCCTCCCTCAACCCATCCTGTGTGGGACAGTGCACGCTGTTACTCTGGGGAGGGAGGGGGAGGGTTACTGGTAATTAATTAGTAGGAGAGACTCTTGCTAACTGAGTGGGTGCATGCTGGCTAGGCTGGGATTAACAGGACTTTTTGACCTAGATAGCCAGTCCAGTGCGTGGGTCCCGGGACAATGGGGGCTGACTGGTCTCGACCACAGACACAGACCATGGCCAATTATCTATTGATTGGTACTTTACTCCGGCCGGGCCTCTTCACAGCTATTTCACCAACACACTCACTGACCACGTCACCTTCAATGAGAGGGCCCCGTGGAGAACTTGTAGACACACACAAACATGCACTGTTAATTAAGAGATTTACATGTTAATGTTTCTGGACAAGCACAATAATCATATTACACTAATGATGCTTATAATAGGTATACCTGTCAAACTGAGCTGTAGGCTAGATTTTGATATCTCACTAATGGATGTAAGAGAGAATTCAAGAAAAACATGCCAAAGTGAATTTTATTTGAATTCATGTATTTTTTTTATTTGCATATAGGAATATCCCATTCATTCTGGATTGTTATGTTATCTTGTGTTTGTGGTGTCCAGCGGGTGAAAGCAGGAATTCTGAAGGCTTTCAACAACCCCACAGAAAAGACAGCAGATGAGGAGACCAAACGCCAAGTCAAAGGTTCATACACTCTCTGTTGTGGATAGATGGCCAACATCAATAGTCCCATCTTGTGGCAGTCAGTGGAAATACACCTCACTTACTAAACAGGCGAAGCGTGGTTTGATGGAACACAGAGCCGGTATAGTCTTTGTAAGACAAACCTTCACTGTTACCTTCACATTTCTATTCATACTATCAACTAAAATAGTTGTTTGATGCAGATTGAGCAGCTTGTTCAAATTGATGATTTTATGTGCTTTAATTTTTAATTTATTTATTATTATAATTTATTTTATTTATTTAATGACGTGTGTGTCACAGTTAACACTGAAGAATTAGACCTTCTTGACAATTAATGTCATAATTCAAAAAGTAAGACTGCATTTTCTATTCCAAGACGCTTTGTCCTTAGCCTTTATTGGAGATATAATGGTGACAAGGGGTTTAGTGGAGTGAATGGACAGATTATTGATTACATTATTCAATTGAAAACTGTCTCTCTTCCCCACTAGCGTACGGAAAGGAAGGTGTGAAGATGAACTTTGTTGACCGCATATTTGTGGGCGAGCTGACCAACACAATCATGTGTGAAGAGTGTGGGCACGTAAGTATAGAATAGTCTGTGTGAACCAATCAGGCATAGTTCAATGTGGTGCCCTCGATGGAACATATAGAAGATCAGGGTTGATAAGTTCACACTTTAGTCAGCCAACCGTTGTTGCTTTTGAGTTAAGTAAACGTGTAACCCAGTTGAACTGTGTTGTGAAACCTTATAACCTTTCTTCATCTTTCCTTTTATTTGGCTTCTCCGTTGAACTGTTGCTGCAGGAAGCACAATAGATTGCTAGATAATTTCCAGCAACACTGGCATTCTCCATCAATCATAAATTGACAGATATTTTGAACTGACTTGAATTAGAGGGGACCAACATTGAGTTGCCTTCTGTATTTTAGCTGTTACATCCAGGGAACATTTTTTTACTTTGATACCAAAGGATTTAGAATAGAATAGAATAGCCTTTATTGTCATTGCATTTGCATACAACGAAATTGGAGTGCTACTCCCCCTTGGTACATTTTTAGAAAAATAATATATAATAAAACAATAGCAAAGTATAATATAAGCAATAAACACACAATATAGTATAAACAATATAATAATGTGAACGGTAAGAACAGATGGGGAACAGTATAAACATAATAAGTCAAACAGACTTAAACTGAAGCCAGCTGGAAAAAACAAAACAAAAAAGCTCTTCAAGGACCAGCTCAAACGCCAACTGTTTGCAGCAGGCATTTATAAAAACATGTGGGAGCTCAGAGTTAACAAAGCAAATGCCACTATGAAAACTAATGAACATCCTTGAAGGCAGAGAGCACCAGGTGTGGAGCTGGAGAGGAAAAAAGCAGAAAAACAGCCGCTTCCCAGTCCAGGTCTCCTTCCGGAAAATCTGCAGCAGAGTTTTAGTATTAACAACTGGCTATGGTTTTGACTGTGTAGAAAGGCAATAACTATATGTTTAATATGTATATGCTGACACTGAATTACATGTGAATTCTCTTTCAGATCTCCACAGTGAAGGAGGCCTTCATAGACATATCTTTACCGATCATAGAGGAAAGGGTGAGCTGCTACCCTTGTTCATAACAGACCTATCCCCCATTCCTCTGGCACCTCTGTTCAGATCACACCCATCTGCATTTTGATCTCACTGCACCTTGTATGGTTATGAAGCCAGGGTTCTCAAGTGGAGCGGCAAAGGCCCCTTCCCTTGTTCCTACCTCCCTAATTCCAGGGCCCTTGCTCGAACCACACCGTTTAGCCCCTGGCTCTTTCGTGCTCGGGCCCTAAAAAACTTTATTTATTTATATAGCACCTTTCATAAAATAAAATGCAGCTCAACATGGGGGTGCAGCGGCTGGGGTTTCTCTTTACAAAAAAAAACAGATCAAGTAAATAATAATAAAAAAGATAAAGATACAGAGAAATATCACATAACAATTATGTTAAGTGGAAATTAATTAAAAGCAATATGCTAAAAAATATGTTTTGAGCTGTTTCTTCAAACAATAAACAGAAGTGCCACAGTTATTTGGTTGATTTTGCATTTTTAATTGTTTTCCTCAGAAAAAGTTCTGCCATATTTTTTATGGTTCTGCACAGAAGTGATGATATTTATTTGTGTTATTCAGATATCAAAACCATCCAACCCCGGTAGGCTGGGGAAGGGTAGCCGGGAGCAGGACGCCCACATGACTCACGGCGACCATGTTCTTTCTGCAGCGCACTCTGTCAACAGAAATACTAGGAAGCTGAGCGGACAGGTAGGGATGTGTGTGTAAAGCATGTGATGGTAGACAAGTTGCTTGTTTGAAAAGTGTTTCTCTTAGCTGCTTGTATTCATTCTTCTTGGAAAGAAATTATCTGCTGGGTTTGTTCATTTGTTCTTCATTGTCTACAAACTGATGTTAGATACATATATTTACATCGTATTCATTTCATGCTAGTTTCTGGTCTTTCTCCTCCTGTGTGTTATTTGGAAGACGTTTAGATTCTACAAGAGAAATTGTCTTTGTAACCCAACCACCTATAGATATAATAAGCAAATACAGGATGTCAAACTAATGGCTAATAGCTGATGTTTTTCAGGCGTTATTATCACAACATACTATATATTAAATTTGATACTTTCCCTCTTGATTATGCCACATCCATGTCACACCCTATTTCTGTGTTGCCTCTGCTAAATTTAGGCCGTGCCCTTACAGATACAAAGCTTGCACAACATTTGGTATCAGGCACACCAGACTAAGCAACACAGCTATTATAGTAGTGTCAGAGCCGTTGTATCTTGCAAAAGTTACTAAAAGCATCCCTTCCTGGTTTGTTGATAAAGTGTCATACATTAGAATGTCATAATCTTTTGCATGTGAATGCTTTAATTCACATTTAAGATGTGCAAACATGGTTGTCAGCAGATGGCCTGGGTAACTTTTATGGGTAAATGAATCAAGATCCTTTTTAACTGTGACAATAACATAAAAGTACCATAAGTCTGCATTTCTGAAAGTGACTGATGTATCTGTTCTTCTAACCCCCAGAAGCAGCATAGCAGAAGGTCTTCAAGCTCTGTAGAGGAGAAAGGAGCAGGCTGCAGTGCGGAGCGGCCAGAGGAGGAGGGAGTAGCTGGTGGATCAACCCGCGGCGTCTCTGTTTGCAAGATGGCCGCTGCCGGCAGCCTCTCAGATGGCAGTGAAAGAGACTCAGGTGCACAGGACAGCAGTAATGACGCTGACAGTGAGGCTTCAGAGAGTGAGTGGGCCCCAAGCACCTTCTCCTCCAGCCACAGCCACGGGCACATGTCCACCCCATCGTCCACTTCCACACTCACTCCATCCCCTACGCCCATCTCCGCCTCCTCCCCCTCGTCATCATTCTCCACAAAGCAAGGCGGTGCTGTGGAGCAGCTAGTTACTGCAGTGTCTAAAGTCAACCTGGGGTTCACTCCTGGGGACTGCTCTCCTTCCACACACTGCTTTCTAGAGGAGCAGGGAGAAACGCAGTCACGAGATAACCTCCACCATCAACACCACCAGGGGGCCTTCCAAGCACTGTCCCACAGTTACACACCCAGTTCCAAGGAGTGCTCCATCCAGTCCTGCCTCCACCAGTTCACCTCTTTGGAGTTGCTGATGGGCAACAACAAGCTGCTCTGTGAGAGCTGCACTGAACGCAGACAGAAACAGCTGCGCAAGAGCAGTTCATCCGGTAAGACAAAACATCTGGAACAACAACAAACTTTTAGGAGCTTTGAGGATGAGCAACAAGTCTGCATGTGGCCTACCCCAAAAAAATTATATTGTGCAATTTCATTACAAAATCATTCTATGTTATTGACAGATTATTGTACATCTGATCTTTGCATCACAGGTTGTCCATAGAAATCCCTTAAAGTGATACTCCACCTACAAAATCCATCTTTAGAAGATCAAACTTTCATCCCCTTTAGGCTTAATTGTTAGCTGTGAAAACTTTTGAGTTGCGTCCTACATGGAGCTTGAGTTCCTGCCCGTTTCAGTAGATTCCAACAATGACCAAACCTGACTCTGCCAGATGAATTGTTTCGCGATCGCATGATTCGCATTTGCTCAGCATATCCATCTGGGAACTCTCAATTGGAGAAAATACTGGTTGCTGATAGAATAATTAATCTGCTATTACTACCTATGTTTTAATATACAGGCCAAGTCAACCAATCAGATCAACGAAGCGTATGACATACTCAGAGTGTTGAGGCAAAGCTCAGAAAGTAAACATGTCATAAAGGATATTTGCATCTTTTCCTACAAGAAAAGCCTCCAGTGCTGTTTTTGCTCTTCTTTCAGAGAAGGAATACTCTCTAATTCTGATAAAACTTACGTGATGGCTGCGCTCATCTCGTCCGTAGAGCCACCATGCTGTTTTCACTGATCAGTCGCTTCTCGTTGCGTCACACTTAAAACCGCCTTAAAACCAACGCTGATTTGCGAGTAAAATACAGTGGAGCTCACTTCTTTGCTCTGTGTGCTCACAATGTTCCAAAAAATCACATTTCTGCCTTAATACAACTGACCATGTTGAGTTAATTAGTAGCAGCGTGTGTTTGCACACGTCAGAACGTGTATATTCTTACTGGTGTCAAAATGAAGGGCTACAATTTCATTTTTATTTTTTGCAATTGTCAGTTTGGCTCTATGGCTCCAGATGTTGCTATGATCCTGTAATGAACATTTGCTATTTTCAGCGTTTGTCTCTATCATTCAACTCTTTTTTGAGAGTTAAATAAAACAGATTTAACATGTTTTTTTTCTGTGTGGTTTGTGTTTTTGGCACAGACAAGAAGATGGAGAAGATTTACACCAGTGCTAGGAAGCAAATGCTGATATCCTTGCTGCCTCCTGTCATCACATTGCATCTTAAACGTTTCCATCAGGTGAACTGCCTCCATTAAATCATGCCGATAGTGCCGTGTGTGTTTTTTTTTTACATAAACAGTGACTGTGTGGGGCTTGTGTTGTGGTCTATAGTCCTAAATGTTAAAGTACTGCCATTCTGTTTTTGTGTTTCAAGGCAGGGATGAATTTAAGAAAAGTAAATCGTCATGTTGACTTTCCCCTGATCTTGGATCTGGCTCCATTCTGCTCAGCCTCCTGCAAGGTATTAACCTTCTAATCCAAAATAGCAAAAATATTCAGTGTACTTGAAATTTAATTAATCTCTTCTATGTGTAACTTGTGATAAAGGTTTTTTAAACTCTCTGTTACATTTACTGTACTAAGGTCATTAGTTAATTCAAACAAACTGAACTAATTTAGTTCTGCATGTCAGTTTGTAATGGATGTCCTCGGTTGGTACTGTGTGAGACCTATCTCTGTATCTTTGTGGGGTTTTTTTTAGCTTGGTTTCCCATTTGGCTAACCTTGTTTTTCGTTTTACTAGAACCTGGGTGCTGGTGAGCGTGTCCTCTACAGCCTGTACGGGATAGTGGAACATAGTGGCTCAATGCGCGGGGGCCACTACACTGCATATGTAAAAGTGCGCACTCCCCAGAGGAAAATAGAACAGCACCACAGGAACCTCTCAGGTAAGGGTTTGGCTCATTTAAACTCCTTAAAGACCTAATCTATTGTATCTATTTAATCTATTACCATTAATCTGCGTTGGTGTGTCTGTGTGTTGTTCATGAAAGCGGCCATTACAGCAGGCCTCACTCCTTTTGACCTCTAACATGTCCCCTACAACGGGCAGGATGAATAGAGCTCTCTGTGTTCTCAGGCTCCATGTTGTCTCCTCTTTGTCTTTTTCACTTTGACAAATGCACAGCCAGCATATGCAGCGTCAGTTGCCTTGATCCTTAAAAAAGGGCCACCTGTTTAACACCTATTTTTTTCAAATAATCAATGACCTCAATAATCGAACTGCTATTTTTTTTAACACGCCCCTTTCGGTAAATGATTCATTTTCACAGAATCGGCAGCATGCACGTCATGCCTGCTGGGTCTGTTGGTTTTCTATACCTTTACTAAACCTTCGAGAAACTTACTTGCAGTGTAGAAGTTGAAATTCTAACAAAAACAGTGAATTATCTCGCTAGTGATGTGGGACTGCTATTATATTTGAACACAACCCTATGTGCGAGTGTTCAATCTTGCCATCTAGTAATGCTTGGACACTAACGGAACCCACTGGCCTATAATGACCTTGTATTGGGTAATTGACTTTAAAAGAGAGGAGCTGGCACAGAGTCTTTCAAAACACTCTTTTAATAAGCTCTGGGTTCTCTAACTACGTTGTTTGTGCTTTGTTTTGTGTGTAGAGACTCTTCTCATGCTACTGCAGAGGTTTGGTGTTATTTTGAAAAAGCCGTTTTAATGCCTTCACCGTACTGCCACGAGCTAATCAGTGTTAGACACACTCTCCTGGGTTTCTCCGTTAATAATTGTTACATGAAAAAAACTGTCTTATTTGATGTATATTCATGCCGAAAAAGACCCTCGGATGATTTTAGGCCAGAGTTACACTTTAAGGCAGGCCTGGCATATCACACACAGTGAAAAAGTGAGGATAGGCATCATTTCAAACCTTTGAATCTAAATCAACATTTAATAGACCACTCAATTTAATGCCATTTATTCTTCTTTAACATCTGGCTACAAGTTATAGGTAAAATGGCACATAAGTGGTCATCGGACCTGACAAACTCAAAGCCTCTGTACGGGACGAGTTGGGAGAACGTTGAGCTCCCTTCTGTCAGTCAGAAGCTCCTGAGCAGAGTGACAGCTGCTGGATAACCTGCCTTCACCAGCCGACTGACAGACATTTACTAAACCAAAACAGTTTTCATGTGGGAAGAAATCAACAGTGTTTTATTGATTCACTGACTTTATTTCCTGTAGTGACACTGAGATGATCAGTTAATGATGATGCTGTTAATATGTTCAAAACACATCTACAGGGAGAGACGCCGCGGATGTGGGTAGATATACACTCACCGGCCACTTTATTAGGTAGACCTGGTGCTTTATAAAGTGTCAGTGTGGTCTTCTGCTGCTGTTCCCTCTCTGTAGAAAGTAGGTGGTGTTGTGTGTTCACAGATGCTCTCCTGCATTCCTCTGTTGGAACCAGTGGATATTTGAGTTACTGTTGCCTTTCTATCAGCTCCAACCAGTCTGGCCGTTCTCCTCTGACCTCTAGCTAAAACAAGGCTTTTGCGCCCACAGAACTGCAGCTCACTGGATCTTTTCTCTTTTTGGGACCATTCTCTGTGAACCCTAGAGATGGTGGTGCGTGAAAATCCCAGTAGATCAGCAGTTTGTGAAATACTCAGAGCAGCCCGTATGGCACCAAGAACCACGCCACTTTCAAAGTCACTTTAATCACCTTTCTTCCCCGTTCTGATGCTGATTTGAACTGCAGCACATCCTCTTCGCCATGTCTACATGCCTAAATGCATTGAGTTGCTGCCATGTGATTGGCTGATTAGAAATTTGCGTTAACGAGCAGTTAGACAGGTGCACCTAATAAAGTGGCCGGTGAGTGTATTTCTTAACATGGAAATGTATCTGTTCTGTGAGACGAGCGAGTGGCGGACGTCACGATGCTTCAAACACGCTGTCTGTGTGGAGCAGAGACTGTATGTTGACAGGCTGTGGTGGTACACTTTATGGGCGCGCCGGTGGGTCGACTCGTGCATTTCTTTCGTGTGTGGTTTCGCCCTGCTGGCTGCTCCATTTCTGGCTCTCATTCAGCGGCCTTGTTATGTTCACATACAGTTACATTATGTTGTCCTTTGCCTTACCACCTCGGTCACCTGCCAGTTAATTACTTCCTCATCACGGACTGCCAGGATCCCGCACCTCGAAGTCTGGCTACATTTCCATGTAGTTCAACTTGTTAGTTGTTCACCTCCAATGTAGCTGAAAACATTCCTGCTCAGTTTAATGGTAGGTACATTAACGTTACCGCCAAAAAACACAGTCCTCCACAAAAACAGATTGTTTAGACGGATGCATGTATGGGTTAGCTATGGGCAGCTTCCTGTGAGTCATGACTGTGTGCCCCCATTTGCAACAAATCGTCCCGCCCCTGTTGTTGGTAGTGTGCAATTCACATTGAAAGTCTACTGTGGTTCAGACCTTTTTTTGAGCCTTCAATGTGAAAGACCGCTCTCTTTACTGATCTTTTTCTCACCGGTGCGCTCGTACTACCATAAACGACTTGACTTTAGTCAGACCTAGAAAATAACAGAAGACCAAAGGATGAGTTCCTTTTTATTGTTTTTTTTATTACATCACCACCACAAGACAAATCCAGCACCACATAGCTGCTTACTTCTCAAATGAGTGTATGTGCCTTACAATACTGATTGTGTGTGTGTGTGTGTGTGTGTGTGTGTGTGTGTGTGTGTGTGTGTGTGTGTGTGTGCGTGCGTGCGTGCGTGTGTGTGTGTGTGTGTGTTTAGGTGCGAGGGATGCCAGCAGCAGCTTCCAGGGCCAGTGGGTGTACATCAGTGATACCACCGTTCAGACAGTACCAGAGTCAAGGGTACTCAACTCTCAGGCATACCTGCTCTTCTACGAGGAACTGCTGTAATGTGACAAGCAAAAGTATTTTCCCTCATTTTTCCCTGTTTTGCTTTGTATTGTTTTTTGGTACATGCCTGTATTACTCCTCATACTGTGTCTGTGAGCAGATGGAGGGAAGAAAAGGGAAATTGGCACCTCTAAATATCCTAGATATATCAAATATTAATATTGGATGTGAAAGGTTTTATTTTCAGATTTTCATCCATGTTTTAAAAGTCCTGTCTGAACCTGAAGAGTGTTACTGAACCTGAGCTGTTAAGTTTATCGTCTGTCTCTGTCACGATCATGTGCCTGAGATATTCACTGCATGAAGGGCTTTTCTACAGTAACCAACAGGAAATAAGCAGAATTACCGCATGCTAAACTGCACTCAGCACTGACTAGATGATGTCAAGTGTGTATGTGTACGTGCGTGCACATACACACATGTGTGAGTGAGTGTGAGAGAGAGAGACAGGAGAATGTAGATTTAAGGTGCTATGTGTATCATTTTCACACTGTAAACCACTGGCACATTACATTTGAGTATTATAGTTTGTAAGTTAGACTGGCTTCTGCAATCTACACAAAATATTCTTCACTGTGTGGCCCTGGCTCCGATTTATTCAGATGTGTGTTTGATTGTTTCTGGCAATGGCAAATGATAGATGAGGAGACATGCTACGAGAAAGATAATTTCATACATGTTTGTCCTTTTCAGTAAAGAGAATGACGCATGAGGACAAGTAGCAATGTTATTGGTGTTAGTTTATGGGAAATATGAGATTTGAGAAACTCAGGCACTAATAATAATAATAATAATAATAAGGGTGTTCAGATGTGACTTGTAATTGTCTCAGCCATTGCCCTTTTTATTTACGCCAATAATAACCAAGCTATCACAGTTTAAAGTAGATTATGTTGGCATACCGCTTTAAGTTTTTCAATTCAATTTCAATTCAATTTCATTTACAGTGCCAAATCAGTAAGTAGGTATAGACACACTGACTGATTTACATAGACCCAACAATTCCCCCGTAGAGTACGGTGGCAACGAAAACCTTCACTATAACAGACAGGAACGTCAGACAGACCCAGCTCTGTGGAGGACCCACATCTGTCTGCACCCGTTGGGGAGGAAGAAAAGGAGAGAGAAAGAGAGAAAAGACGGACAGATGGACAGAGAGAGACAAAGACAGAGAGACAGACAGACCGACAGACAGAGAGACACAGTCCCAGAGATGCAAGCAACCACAAAAGTAACAGTAACTATAATAATATCTATAGTAATGTGAATATGACTTGTATGTTATGGCAGTTAATACTAATTGTTTTGTTATTGTTACACATAGCACCTTTTTAAAGAACAGCACAACAGTTATTTTACAGCCTCTTTTGAAAAGATTCTTCTTTTTGTGCATCCGAATGTAAAAATGTAAGACTATCAGTGAATTACATTTGCCAAAGACAAGTTCTGCATCTGCACAGCAAAGCAGAAAATCAAAAACACATACTTCGTACAGGTTATTTAATATATGTTCTTTCAAGCTCATCAATGTGGTCATGGTTGGTCTATCTGACCATCAAAGCACCTTTTCTGCCTTCATCGTACTTCAGCTCTACTGTAATTGTGTCGGCTCACTCAAAAACCCATCAAGATGTTGGACAGAGTCAGAGCTGTGACTGTCCCTAATACAACTGCGTAAAAAAGAACTATAAAAAAGAAATCAACTCAAAGGCTTCAAGCCTGATGAGAAAAACACATCTTTGCTGTAATGTGCATGAGTTAATGTTCTAATGAATGTATTGCATATTCTTGAAATTTCTGTCAAATGAGCTGTTCATCTTTTTCTATGAAAATATTTTCGATGAAAACATTTTTCTTGGTTGTTGGACATTTACCAAAACAGTAGACAGGGAAGTGTTCAACAGGTGCATCAGAATCTAAAGGTTTATCCTTTGCTTTTGAAATGAGGATCAATTCAGTGCCTATGCTTCAGGTTTAGAAAACCTGTGCATGGCGTGAAGAGAAACAAATGCATAGTCAAAGACAGAGATGTGTGTGGCATATTTATGTACAGTACAAGGTACCGTAAGGAAAATACATAAGAGTATATTGTAAATACTAGAAACGATACACAATCATGGTGCTTCAGGCATGCAGGGTTTCTCCTCAAGACGGCTTTTTGTTTTTGCAAAATCATTTAATTTCATTTCTGAAATTATAAAGATTTGGCTTGAATATAACTACATACTGTATCAAAATAAATCTAATTTATTAACATAATCTACAAGACTCATCTTTGCTGTGCCGTGGTGATCACATGGGAGAAGGTTTAGCTGTTTCTGCTTTGGACTGGGTGTCATGCTGTTTTCCCTCTTAGTGAGATGTTGTCCACCGTCGCTCTCGGCTGTCGCTGAGGATCCAGTGGTGCCATATTCAACCCATCTTCTGCGGTGATCGGCCCTGACGGGTGCAAAGCAGCACTGCTTCAGAACATGTCGCGAGCTGGTGAAGAGGAGGTGGGTGTGGAATCAGGAAAAGGGCAACGTCCAAAAAAATCGCCTCACACGTCCTCTTGTTCCCACGCGCCCTCTTGTTCCCACGCGCTGTGACATCCGAGTCAAGCTGCTGGAACAGGTTGTCAAAAAACCACCAACAAAAAGAGCAAATCTTTTCTGAAATGCATTTGTCTATTTTTAAAGCGGGGCGGGGGGTGCTTTTGGCTCGGGGACATGCTGCTGAAGCATTAGATGTGATTTAATCTCACTTAATGAAAGGCCCCCTCCCCCCTGTGTGAAACAGTTGTAAGAAACTAATGCTGGAATGCTCGTTACGGTCTACCTTTCTACCAGCAGTGGAGGCTACATTTCTCTCTCACCATGCACGCCATTGTCCCTGTCAGTCTCACCCAGGTTGGCACCACACTTCACCTGCATTAATCCAATTTAATTTTATTTATAGTGCCACATCATAACCAACGTTATCTCAGGACACTTTACAGAGTAGGTATAGTATGAATTATTTATGATTTACATAGACCCAACAATTCCCCCGTAGAGTACGGTGGCAACGAAAACCTTCACTATTACAGGCAGGAACGTCAGACAGACCCAGCTCTGTGGAGGACGGACATCTGTCTGTCTTTGGGGAGGAAGAAAAGGAGAGAGAAAGAGAGAAAAGACGGACAGAGAGGTACAAAGACAGACAGACAGACACACTTCCAAAGATGCAAGCAACCACAAGTAACAGTAACTATAATAATAGTGAAAGTAATGTAAATTTGACTTACATGTTATGGCAGTTTAATACAGCAGAACAGCAAGAAACAGGCACAGCCAAGGTGACAACATGACAATGACAATAACAATAACAATTGTAGTGGTAAATATGAAGAGTAATTAGTAACATGCATTGATGAGACATGAATGATACAGAGAGGAGAGAAGCTCAGAGTATCAGGAAAAGTATTATCCCCCGACAGACTAGGCCTATAGAAGCATCATTACGCAGAACAAAATTGTTGTGTTGAAAAAGAAGCTTTTTCAAAGCCTTTGGTGGACAGCAGGGCAGTGGTGGGCTATGTTCTCTTCTTTGCTCCTCTTTGTGGAGGAGCCAAGGCCAGACGTTGGGGGGAACTGGGTCTCCAGAGATTTCTGCCTCTTGAGGTCTACTCACAAACCTCCCTGGCCTCTTCACAATCCAGTCAACGCGTTTTTTATGCAAACATCTCCACATGCCTGAGGCTTTGCTCCACACAGTGCCTATACACCACCACTCATTATTAACACCAACACCGCACATGACAGAGCCCTGAACGACACCTGCACACAACCCTCTCCTCAAAGATGTCAGACACCCAGTAAGAGCTGCAGACCAGGCACCTAATGAGAAGCTCTTATTAATCTGCTGAAATGAAACGCATCAACTTGTTATGGGTCTGTCCCACGTTCCTGCCTGTAATGGGGAAGGTTTTCGTTGCCACGGTACTCTACGGGGGAATTGTTGGGTCTATGTTTATCATAAATAAGTCATAGAGTGTGGTCTTTACCTAGTTTGTAAAGTGTCTTGAGATAACTTTTGTTATGATTTGGCACTATAAATAAAATTGAATTAAATTGAATTGAACTATGCTGGACTATCACTAACTGTAGCTTATATTTCATGTTTGGCATTATTGGCAAACACAATCTTCTTAGTGTATGCTGCCCTCTACTGATACTAATAAAATAAACATGGCATTTATTCTTTATCCAGTGAACCATGGGCGGCTGGCGACAAGCCCTAGGAAATGTACTGACCTAAACAAACAATAAGTTAATGTAACACATAAATGTTTATGCCAGAAAAGTATACATTTGCCAATGTAGCCCCATCAGTTAATACTAGATTTGAAGGTAGTGAAATATCTTAAGCTAAACCCACAATCCCATCATCATAAAGACAACAGCATATAAAGATCTTGCCTGACAAGCCGTGACTCACTCTCTCTCTACAGGTGAGAAATCAAGCCAGGTAGCGGGTGTCCACACATGATTTAAGCTAATGCAGAGGTGGCAAAGTACCCAGATGTTATAGGAAAGGTAGTAATAAAACAATAAAAAAAGTGTTGATGAGCTGCAGCGCCACTCTTCCCTCTCAGGTTACATGCATGTGTTTCATCGTTAAAGAGAGAGAGAAAACGCACGTGCTGGTATAAGTAAAGGGAGGGCCCATTCACCGAACCTTTTCAGGGGCCCTGCACCACAGAGTAACATTCCGCTTGGCTGCTCATTGTAGGATCCACCCCTACCTGTACTAAATGTCAAACCAGTGGTTCTCTGCTATTCTAACGAAGCTTAGTGAAAGTTCAACAGGGAAGACTCTTTGTACTCATTCACCAATCTTTCTGCCTCTCTCCTTCCAGCTTCCACTCCATCAGCTGACTACGGGCGTTCACTCAAAGTAGTCCTATCAGATTTTGCCACAATCTCTCCAAGCCGATCATAACTGACTGCCAAACTTTAAAATCTGTTCTGTTGATATTCAGTACGAATTGATGCAGCCCTCCTCTACTCCTTCACCTCCAGTCTTCATCACATTCAGCGCAGTCCTGATCCACATCCCATCATCCAGATCTTCATCGCCTCTCTTCACCACCACCACCACCAACAGTGTCTAGACCCCGAGGGGAATACGCTGTACTAATCATGGCCTCATTGTGACTAAATAGATGCTAAATGACTGAAAATAGACACAAAACAACCACAGAGACACAAAACAACCACATAGAAAATGAAACGACTAAAAATAGAACCAAAACTACAAGGGTACCCCATATGACCACACAGACTCAAAATGACCAAAAAGTAATGCAAAATGACCACGAGAAGATACAAAACGACCACACAGAAAACTAAAATGACTAACAATAGATGCAAAACCCCTACAAGGAGACTCAAAATGACCACCAAAAGGCTCAAAATGACCAAAAATAAAAAGATATGCAAACTGACTATAAGTTGACTCTTTGAATGTGAGTTTCTCGTTCCTGTGTCGATGGATGCCATCGCAACACCGTCACTGATGCAGTGACGGTGTTGCAAAGCAGCCTTTTCCTGGATAGACAGGGCCATGTCATCTCTGATGGAGCGGGAGAATGTGACCTGACGGAGCCCGGTGGACAGAAAAGCAGAGACACGGTCCTCTTTTGTGACTCCAACAGCAATTTAACTGAGCTACTTGGGAGGGGCATGTTTAAAGAGGTGTTTTAGAAAGCAACCAGAAGCCCTGCAGGACTTTTGGAATAACCACCACCACCACCACCTCCTCCACCTGCCTTGGGCTGAGCTGTTTGGAGCTGAGGGCCTCCTGCTGCTGCTGCTCTGTCAGGCTCCTGGCATACTTGAGATGTCTGTATGTTGTAGTCAGAGGCGGATTAATGCACAGGCTGGCCCAGGCTGCAGCCTAGGGGCCCCAGGTGTGCAGGGGCCCAGGATTGGCAAGACCATTTTAAATGTTTTTAATTTACCTCACTGGGAGAAAAAAAACTTGCCTTATATTAAGGAAACATTAAAGAAAATGAAGTCCCTGATTGGATAGATATGGGACACATTTACCCAATCAGCTGCCATCATGTGGCCGGGTTCATGAGGTCAGTTTTGCTGTCAAATGATAAGTCACTCACTGTTACTACACAGTACAGCCGCAAAATGTCAGAAAGGAAATGTGAAAAAGAAAAGCACAACGACTGAAAGAACAACGGTCCAAGACTCTTCTTCTGTTCTAGCAGGGCTTGTCTGATAAAGCATGATTATTAATGTGGGGGGCCCAAACTAACAGTAACCTAGGGGCCCCTGACCACCTTAATCTGCCACTGGTTACAATCATTAAAGATTTGTTTTAAAGAGAGACATCACAACCATGGTGGTTGTGATGTCTGAGAACAAATGCGTGTCAAAAAATATGACTCACTGAAACCGAGGAGGGGTGGCCTTTGAGGAGTTGAGCAGCCGTCTGCCTTCAAACTTAATGCCCCTCATCTTCATGCTGGTGTTCATGTCCCACACCTGAAACAAGATATGATGACAGAGTAAACCTGTGTCCGGTCACTGACTGCCTCTGTCAGCAGCCACCTCAGAGGGGAGCTGCTTTTTCTGCTGATGCCGCAAAACTTCAGCCTGGGGCGGCCAGTGCCTCAGTGGTTAGAGCAGTCATGTAAAGAGGCTGAAGGTCCTGGAGGCAGTGGCTGCGGGTTCGATTCTGACCTGCCAAGTCTTTGCTGCACGTCTCTCCCTCTCTCTCACCCCGTTTCCTGTCTGTCCTGTATAATAAAGGCTCAGAAAACTGAAACAACAAAACAAAAAATAATATTAAAAAAAGAAAGTTCAGCCTGTTTAGTGTGATCTAAACAGTCCACAATTTACAGCCCAGCTATTTTAAATTGGTTTAGACTTGAAACTATGAGTGTTCTGAGCCTTATAAGAGAAGATGTGCGGAGCCTGCTCACATGTAACACCTGGAGGAAATACTGCTCATTAGTTTCTTATCCAGAGGTCTCTCTCCAGCTGAAAAGGTTTACTGTCTAACTCTCACATACCCTGCTTCCTTCAGTAAACTCCATGGATGTTTTGTTATAGGAAAATACTGAACAGGCTTAACGGTCCAAACAATATCTACACAACGGTTTTTCAGTTCAACAATAGGCCGGAGAGTACTGAAACACAGCTGATCCTCCAGGCACAAATGAACAGTGTTCAGGCTGAAGAGGATGTGACATCTGCGGGGAGATTCTGATTCACTGGAATCTATATTCTATAATTGTATCACACACTTCATATTTGGGTCAAAGGTCAGCTGGTACCAGGGATGACCATGGGGCATTATGAAGGGTATAGATTCTTATAATGCACGTGGTAATGTCCCAATATGTTTGACGATGACCACGTGGATTAAAAACAATCTACTTTAAGTTGTAGTAATATTACATTTGACATCAATGGGATGATACTAGATTTAAAAAAAATCATCATAACTTTGATAATATCTGCCTACCATTTTCAGTGTAGGTCAGTTGGAAGGCTAACAGTTTAATGGGCAGGAGATGGGTGCTCACGTTGGCCTCTTAAGTTTATTATTATTAATCATATCAAAGAGGTACAAGCAGAAATGAATGCGACTTTAATTATAGCCTGGGTGACTTTCTCACACGTTTTATCAGGATCAGAAACCTCAGCAGCAGCAGCGACTCGCGGTCTGTATGATGCCTTCATGTGCTGCTCGTAAGATTCTACTTCACAATGAAGAAGTCATAGCGAAAAGTAAAACTCGTTATTTAAGATGCCCGCGGGTGTGTAATTGATGGTTTAATTCAACATTTCACCCCCAAAGCATTAATGTATCAGTCCAAAATAAACCAAGACTAGCTACAAGAATGGGCGAATGCACTAAATATAATAGATGTGCTGACACTTTTTTAGGGGGGTTATACCAACATTTCGGTGGTTGACCTAATGTAGACTCAAAGGCACTTTCGCACGGAGTCAGTTTGATATTACATTTTTTTCATTTCTTTTCACTACCCTTTATTTAACCAGGAATATTCCCATTGAGAGTTAAAATCTCCTTTCCAGGGCAATCCTGGCCAAGACAGCAGCATAAACGTTCAAGTTTCACATTTAAAACCAAAATAACACTCAACTAAACATGACACACAACTAAACATTATGGCAGCATTAAAAATAAAAAGCAGATCAGTGCTCAGAGACAGTACATGTGCAAATTGTATTTCAAAAGATGAATAATCTCTTCACTTTTCTATTTCATTAACGTTGACTTGCAACACAACCCCAAGGCAGGCAGCTTCCCGTATTAATATCCCAGCCCGCCCTGAAGGCAGCAGCAGAGCTTCACTCCCCTTCGTCCGAGTCTTCACTGGTGACGCCATTTTGATCTGGAACCGCAGCGTTGGAGGCGAACTGTCTTGAGAAGGTGCGGATTATGTTACTCTAAGCACAGCGATGATACACGTATATATCCCATATATATAGATATATTTTAAACGTTCCTGCCAGAATGGAATTTAATTGAGATTTAACGGCACATTTATTCACCCGTAGCTAGGCTAATATTTTGTAGCTTAGCTCACCTAGCTCACGTTAGCTGCGGCGAGCTTCCTCTGCTCACACACAGGCAGTTTTACAGAATTCACCGGCCCCACATTTATTTAAATAGAATGCGTCAGTGACCGCACAGTCAGTTACATAGCGTTTGTTTCCACCATTGACGGGGAAATGGTTCTCTGCTTATTGGAGTTACTATATACAGCTAGCCAGTCAGCTAGCGCATTTGAATCGCAGCTAGCGCTCGCCCTCCTGCCATCAGAGCAGACCGAAGTTTATTAATATTAGAGCACACACACTGCAGCAGCTCTCGTCTTGTCAGCAAAAGAGATGCTGATGCTGTGAATCAAAGTCTAAATCTATCGGCCTGTATATTTCAGGTGTGAATCCAGAGGAGAGTGATGTGGGACCAGGGAGGACAGCCCTGGCCGCAGTGGCCTCTGAGCCAGCAGCAGTGGATGCAGTCTTTTCAGCACCAGCAAGATCCAGGTCAGTCTGATGCACCACCAAGGCGTTTTTCTTCAGAACTAATGCAGGGCTTCTTTGCAAATCTCAGGGCTCAAACGACCTTGTTTTGATTTGCACTATACCTGTAATCTCCATATCGGTGTATTTTCTGGCTGTGTGCAGGTCAAGTGGACTGGGCTGCCCTGGCACAAGCATGGATAGCCCAGAAAGAGTCAACAGGAGCCGAGCAGCCGAACATTCAACCCAATGGCCAGGACATCCCAGGCCTTGACGCAGTTGGACAGGGCAACCATGGTGCCTTCCAGGGTGACCCAGCATTTGGCAGAATGTGGCAGCCAGGTACGATTTTAAGACCTTAAATTATAGCAACTTTCTCTAGTTCTTTATTTTTTTGCACTGTTATGTTTTTAGTACAGGAATAAGTCTGTACATACAGTACTTACTTTCTATCATAAATTTAGAATAAGTTTGAATTCTGACATGTTTGTGATCTCTGATGTGTTTGCACTTGGATAAGCACCTGGATACCAAGTTCCTCTTGAGCAGATGAGGGAAAAAAAACAGAATTTATTTTGGTGTTACACCTATATGTTCACATTGCTTTGTCTTCTTTATTAATTATATTGTCATCATCAGAATGGGGAATTCATGGCCAGCCCCCTCCTCCTCCTCCTCCTCCACCCCCTGACCAGCCCTGGATCCCTCCGGGCTCAGGACCGATGGATGTGGTGAACCCCAGTGAGGACAGCAACAGCCAGGACAGCGTGGAGTTCAACTCTGATGCCCACCACGGGGTTTACCCCCAGAACAGCCATGGGTATGGGGCACAGCCCGACAGCTACGCCATGGCCCCCATGGCCATGAACCAGTTTGATTATCAGGTATGCAGATGCTACAGTAGAAATTGTTTGGGTTTTAGTGTGACAACCAAGGAACAAACCATAGAAACTGTGCCGGGTCCCAGCATCTAGGTGTTCAGTCATTGCTTTCTTGATGCGGTGCAGAGGAAAGTGTTGGCTTCATGAGGATCCAGCATGGTTTGGTATAATTTATTAGCTGTATTTTTTCTTTCTTAAACCAAAGAGACATTTTAGCCCAGTCAGGGGTGATGGATGGATGTCAGCTGACTTAATCTGGGAAACGGCAACAACAGCCCTGCACTCAGTGCCTGCCACTTGGTGGCAGTTTACAGAGGACCTTCTGTACTTTGAACGTCCTTTGATTTGCAGTTTGTGCTGTTTCTCCACAGCATGGAGCTGCCTCGTCCTTCGCCCCCACACCCACAAGCTTCCACTCCCCATACTGGCAGGGTCCTCCTCAGAACAGACGAGACACCAGACCACCCGGCTTTAGAGATCGGCCCAGATCCCCCATCCAGCTCCCTGTCAAACAAGAAGCCCCAGCACTGCTAGGTAAGCATGTTTTCTCTCTTTTACATGTCTCTGCATGTCGCTTTTTTAGTTTTAGCTGGTGAACACCCAAACCTCTGTGGTAGTAAGGCCACCACAGAGGTTAAAGTTGACTATAGATGTTTCCATTTTGTAGCATTTTGTTAGCTAGCTAACCAGTTTGATACTAGATTCAAGAGACCACCGCACAAGCGGTTTTGGTTGCTTAGTAGTGGCAGGAAGTCCCTAGCACTTTGTATAAAAAGATGAAAGTAGAGCGATGTAGAATTATGGAAATTGGAATTAGACGTCACCGCTGTGATATACAGGTATTATATCATAGCTAACAACTAATCAGATTGCTTGTTTGGAGACATCCGTTTTATATTATAACACAAATCATGGTTCAGCTCAGGAAACTGTCAGCATGGATTTACAAGTCGTGTATTTAATCTTCAGATGCAGTAAAGAGGCGCACACTACCTGCATGGATCCGAGAAGGCCTTGAAAAGATGGACAGAGAGAAGCAGAAGAAGCTGGAGCGAGAGCGAATGGAAAAAGAGCGTGCAAAAGTGGCAAAAGATGATGGCAAAGACCATGAGGCAGACGGGGATGGCGATGGGCCACGTGTGCCCCGCAAGAGTAAATTTGTAAGCAACTCATTTCTGGCCTTGACTGTTAAACAGCTATCTAAACGCTTTACATTATATATGTGTTGTGTCAGTGATGAAAGGACATCACTGTTTTCTTTGATGCATGTATCAGGGCTGTAGCAATGATTGCCTTTACAGATGATGCACATTTTACCCCGCTTGTTGATTGATTATCATTCCTTGCTTCTGTGTGCACGCAGGACAGTGATGATGAGGGAAATGATGACATTGACGATGAAGAAAAGACCTCCATCAAAAAAGAATTTTCTGGTCGGAGCCCATCACCTCCTGCAGACGACAGTGAACCTGAAATGACCGAGGAGGAAAAGGAGTTCCACCTGGTCAGTTTCAGAAGATCTGTGCTAAAAATCTGACTATTTTTGAAAAGGATTTATTGAAAAGATCATTTTATGTTTTTTTTCTTCCCTGTCTTTAGATGATAATCACAAAAACACTTCTGACAGAGATCCTTCTTGAGGTCACCAATGAGGAGATCCTGCATGTGGCCAAAGAGACTCATCGGAAAGCCACTCGAGGTCTGCTCTTTTCTTTACCAGTTCATGCATCATCTATGCTTGTCAACAAGACATTGTTTAAATCTGAAGAGATTCCATTACGTGCATAATAATCTCTTTAATTGAAACTCAATGATGCCCTGTAAACAAGGGTGGTTGAGCGGCAAACATGGGATTATGTCTCATGTATTTTCAACCATTCTCTGCTAATGCATCTGAAGGAGAGAGAGCAGAGCCCTGCTTTTCACACGCAGTATTTGAAAACCAGGTCTTCTGGTACATGGTATTGAAGGTCTTGCTGAGACACTGACATGAGTGAACAAAGTCTCAGCATTGAATCTGACCAGCATCCATCATTAGACGCAATGGCGTCCTCCATTGACATGAAGTGCATTAGTACAGATTGGTTCTCTCCCTCCTGTCCGACTGTTTGACTTGGATTGTGTGACTGAATTTTATTTAACTCTCTCTCTTTTCTCCCTTTTTTTTTTTTTTTTAATTTCTTTTCTCTTCTTACCAATGGCAGCTCTTGTGAATAGTGCTTTGTCTGTGACCCCCTCTCTAGCGACTCTCTTGCCTTTGAGAAAATGTGTTTTAACATGTTG
>NC_139833.1:28936249-29081249 GCF_963691815.1 Echiichthys vipera
ATACAGGATTAAGGGCCCTTCGCTGGGACTTTGGGTTGGGATTGTGGGCTCTCAAAAGTGAAACCTGATTGTGGGAATATACCCTAGTCCTTACCAACACTCAACAATCCGGGGCTCTGTTGTGGCAGGTGGGCTTGGTGACTATGGTTCAGATGAGAGTGAGGATGAGGATGAACGCAGCGTGCGCGGGTCAGAATCCTCTGACACAGATGAGGAGGAGTTGCACCACCGCATCCGAGAGAAGCAGGACGCCTTCCGCCGCAAGGAGCGAGAGATGCAGCAGCTGCAAGAAAAACAAGCACAGGAGGCTCTGCTTGCTCGTGGTAAGACATGCTGTTCATGTTAAGAGCAGGAACACACTGCAATGCTCGACTCTAATGCCTCAAAATGTTGGAGCTGTGTGCTACAACGCAGAGCCAAAGTAAACATAATGCTGGATCTTTTTTCCCACATGTTTTTGCATATTTCTACTATTTATGTACTTAATTGGCGAATTCTGTTTGTGTTAAAGTTGTAGTATTTATCCAACAACAAAGGAAGATGTTGATAATTACGTCTGGAGTTAAGTTGTAAACATTAAATGCTCACAGTTCGAGCAGGAGTTAAACCAATTTAGTGCCGACTCGATCTCATCTTGAACATCACTAAAATTACAACCATAATGAGTGTGAAAGTTGTGAAGTGTTTTCTGACTCTTTACAGCACCTGATGTTTCCTTGTTTATTTTGACATGAGTCTTTGTCTGTAAAGATACTCGGTCATTTAGGTCATAGTTTCCTTGAATAACATGTGTTTTTGTTGTTTGTTTCTACAGAAGAGATGGTGAAGGAGAGATTGAGCAGAGAAAAGGGGGATTATGATGAGGGCCAGCCAGAGAATCCACACAAACAGGAATTTAAGGAGAGGGAGGCGGAGCCCTTGGTAGAAAGGCGTAGGTCCCGTAGTGAGAAGGAGGGTAGCGAGAGCAAGCACCCGGGCAGAGGGAAGGAGCGATCAGGGCGAGGCAGCAGCAGTTCACCGGCCAACGGTCACAGCAGCAGCTCCCGTTCCACCTCCAGCCACAGCAGCCGTCGCTCTTCCTCCTCCTCGTCTTCCTCTTCCTCAGCATCTTCCCGCAGTTCATCACGATCCTCCTCCCCACGAAGGAAGAGGAGGCGTAGCCGCTCCTCCTCCCACAAGGCTCGCAGGCGAAGCCGCAGCCACAGCTCCCACAGGCATCGTAGTGAGAAGGTCAGGGACAGGCGGAGGAGCAGCGCTGAGAGATCAGGCCGCCACAAGAAAGATCGCAGTGAATCCAGGGAGCGCAGGAGCCGCAGGAGTAGATCCAGATCCAGAGAGCGAGACAGGGGCAGAGCTAGGGCCAGAGATAGCCACAGTCGCAGCAGAGAGCGAGAAAAGGAGAAAGAAAGGGAGAAGGAGAGGAGAAGGAGCCGCGATGTCCGGGACAGCAGTCATAGTCGTAGCAGCAAACACAAACAGAAGGCCTCCAGCAAAGACAGGGAGAGGAGGAGAGAGAGGAGTCATAGCCATGAGAAAGACAGGAAAAAGAAGGAGAAGGATAGGGAAAAAGATTCAGATAAAAAGAAGGAAAAGCCAAAGGCCAAAGAGAAGGAAAAAGGAAGCTCTGTAGTTGCAGAAGAGAATGGCAAATCAAAGAAAAGGAAAGAGAGTGACTCGTGCACGGACTCTCAGAGTGACAAGCACTCCCGGCAAGATGGCAGAGCCGGCAAGAAGGGCTCCGCCAAAACTAGCAGGAAGCGCTCAGACTCTGACTCAAGTAGATCCCCTACCCCTCAAGTTAGCAAGGAAAAGAAATCTAAAAAATCCAAACGTAGTCGCTCCAGATCGACGGAAAAATCTCACAAGTCTGGTAAGAAGGCAAGCCGCAAACACAAGTCTAAGTCGCGATCAAGGTAGTATTCGTTTTTTTCTCTTTTTATCCTACTGTATGTTTTCATTGTACGTCTCACTGTGATTTCTCTGGAGTGCTTTTTAATCACTATATTTGAAATAATTTTAACAAGGAAAACTGTTGACAGAATTTTCTGAGTGTGCTGTCAAATGCAGTCACATCTGCTTAACTGTGTGAAGTCAAGTCTGATAAAATAAAGGGTTTTAATGCTTCATGGCTGTTTTTATCTATCAAATGCAAATTTGATGGCTGATTTATTTATTTTTTCAGATGAAGCCGCATGGTCTCTGTTGCCTTAATACAGTGCAGTCTGTTCCGTAGCACCTTGATAAGATTTGAAACCTGCTGTCTATCTGTCCATAATATAAATAAAAAAACGGCGGGGGGGCTTAAACAATGTCAAAGTGAACCAAACAGACATTTCTTGCCTTAAACTGTGCACTGCAGGGTGTATTTACTCTTGTAGAGTCTGCAGAACATTAGTGTTTATGGAGATTGTGTCTAGTGTTTTTGTCCACGGAGTGTACAGCATGTCTGGTGGGAGGGGAGGGGGGTAATTGTGCATGTTTGTATTATGTAGTATGCGTGGGTAAGTGTGATTGGTGCAGTATTAACGTTCTGTCCACGCCTCTCTTTCAGGTCAACGTCCCCCTCCCGTCGTAGCAGACGCTGAGGAGCACAGTTAACCACCCGATCAGTGCATTTGACCATTTTAAATTCCATGAGTTGAACAGGCTTGTCTCATTATAGAGGCAGTTGTGTAGGTGAAACCCCCTCATACATCTTTCATCTTTGTAAATATATTGTTATTTTTAAAGTGTGGCTGAAGAGCAAGGCTTTTTGAATGGTAGGAGTTTTCACTTGTATCATTACGCAAAGCTTAATAAGACTGTGGACACTAAAAACTCAAGCTGTATCATTTTAAACCATAACAGGATTAACTCCTTTCTCCAAACATTATTGTAAGATGTCCAATAAAATGTGTTCCTTGTTTTGCATCGCTGTGTCTTTTTTTTATGTTAAATGTAAGGACAAACAGCACTTTCTATACTGGCTAAGGATGGTGGATACATGGTGCAGAAGAGAGCACACACATTCCATCAGCCTCTGGTACACAGTGAGAAATAACTGAAAATAACATAAACCTGTGGCAACTAACCAACAATTAGTATATAAAGACGGTACTTTAGTCGTAAGTAATCTATTACACCATTCCATTACTATTTACAGCATTTACTTCGCTGTTAGGCTACTAGTTTCCCGTCGGTAGCTTAAATTGTCGGACCGGTAGGAACTAAAAATTCTCATGTTTCAGCCCGAGCAGAAAAGACGAGCACTCTGGGTTAAAGTGTCAGTCTGATCTGTTACAGAGCACTATTCCAGTGGCTAGCTGCGAAACTCAGCATGTACGCGCATAAGTGTGTCCGCCTTATGTCGAGGCTGTACAGCCGTAAGACGGGCGCAGTGTGCGGTGTGGTCCCGGGGCCGGCAGGACGGAGCGGGTTCAGCTGGACTGCGGTGTGTAAAGGGCGGACACTGTGGATGCAGAGGAGCGCCTGTCTGAAGACCCAGCGACACACCGTGCCCTGTCACACCAGGTACCACACACAGACGGGGCACTTCAGTCAGAGGTGCCACTTGGTTAACGGTCACTTCATCCATTCGTATTTATAGTCAGAGTTAAATCATGGCAGGACACTTTCCATACAGAGAAGGTGTAGACTACTTACCTTCACGTCAGTTTCCATGTTTTGGGGAAAATGTGATCAATGTGACAAACTGAGATGAGCGCATTGTTGTCCCCAAAATAGGGGTCAACTTTGGACAAATTGCAACAGTAGCAATCTCAACTGATTTTGGATCCTCAATATGTCCTGAGTGAGGAAAAAAGGCCAGAAGAATCCCAATAGGGGAAAGTTTCTAAAAAGGCCTAAATATACCCTATGATTCAACTATTCAATATTTATCTCAAAGGAATAGAGGGGGGGATAACCTTCAGATATCACCATTATGGTTGAGTTGATCACGTACATAGACAAAAAATGTATTACAAGTTTGAAAATGACAATTGTTCACATGGGCAAACAGGGCATAATGTAATTCTGTTTGTGCTAATTTTCATAAATACCAACATATCTAAAGATTGGGTAAAGACAGGTGAAAATGTGTGGTTGATATAACAGTAAAAGACTTAATGTTCAGGTGTGAATGAACCCATTAAGTCGACCCATGGAAGCTACTAAATAGAGGCAGGAAGAAGGACTTTAAAGCAGCCTTTCTGACTCATTATTGCAGAGATGAGGTTCTGGGTCTGGGGGATGAGTCTGAGAGAAGAACAGGAGAATGCAGAGGACAAAAGGAGCTCAAATAATGTCTGTGTTTATTGTGTAATTGTGTTTCTTGTGCAGGACACATTTCCAGTTGTCAGTCATGTACAGGAGTGAAATCCATTCAGCAGTGACCCAAGTCCCTGCTTTAAAGTCCCTCTTCCTGCTCCATTTATTAACGCTCATGTGTAAACTAAATGGGTTCATTCATACCTGAACATGAAGTCTTTTACTGTTATATATCAACAGTATCCCACCACACACTATCGCCTGTTTATACCCAATGTTTACATCTGTTTTAAGTATTTATGGAAATTAGCACAGGCATAATTAGATTATGCCGCCATTTCACATGTGAACAATTTCCAAAAACTTGTAATACATTTAGTGTTTGTCTTGATGTAAGTGGTCAGCTCAGTCATTTTCACGGTGATATCAGAAGGTTACTGTTTTTTCCTTATTTGTGTGAGAAAAATGATGAATAGTTGAATGCAGAGGGAATATTTGGGTCTTGTTCAAAACTTTCCCCTGCTGGAATTCTTCTTGGCTTTTCTTCCCTTACTCAGGACATATTGAGGTTTCCTAAAATGACTTGAGCACCATAAATGATGAATGGTTTTAGACTTCCGAATCCAATAAAGTGACACTTCATCTTTCAGTGGAGTGTTCTCATGAGGAAATCCTGTATCGAGTTATCGTTATAAACAGTTATGTCATCTAAACTGACAACTCCTACAACTGACTCAAAATCTGATTTGAAATGCATTAAAGTTATTAATATAATGAGAAAATACTTTATATTTTTCATTTGAAATGTGTTAAATTCCCACAGGAGTATAAACATAGGCTTCACTGTGGTTATTTCATATAGACTAGTAATTCATGCAGAGAACGTGACACATTGTGGTATACAGGTGCATCTAAAAAACATTGAGTGTCGTGAAAAGTTGAATATTTTTTGTCAGTCACTTCATAAAGTGAAACGTATATTCTAGACTCATTAGACCTACATGCAAATTAAATGTTTCAAGCATTTTTATTTTGACAATTTTGATATTTACGGCCTACAGCTAAAACAAAGAAATCAGAAACTATTATAATGTTGTATGTTGGCAGAGTGCTGCTGTAACAAAGGATATTCATGGAAAGTTGAGCGGAAGGGAAAGGTGTGGTAGAAACAGGGAGGACCGCAGACTTGAGAAGACTGTCAAGCAAAGTCGATTCAAGAACTTTAGGGAGCTGCACGAGGGCTGGACCGAGGCTGGAGTCAGTGCATCGAGAGCCCCACAGATACAAGACTGTCAACAGGAAGATGAGACACCACACAGCCAATAGAGAGGAGCTGAAGGCCGCTATGAAAGCCACCCGGGCTTCCACAGCACCTCAGCAGCACTGCTACAGGCCAATCGCCTCCGTGCCACGCCACATTGGAATTGTAACTCATGCAAATGGAGCCCAGATTGAAAGCATTGAGTGCATAAATGAACATACTTTTCAGAAGGGACAAAACAACACTTCTCTAAGATATTCTAATTGTTTTAGATGCACCTGTAAATCATTCTAAATATATAAAAATGGTCTATATTGGGAAGTCAGTGATATACCAGCAAATGAATAAAAAAAAAGATTTGTTTGCTAGTCATTTTCCCCTCTCTATTGACTAATGGACTTATCCTTTCAGCAACAATTGGAGATGTTGTGGCATTCGATACAGTGCCTTTTAAAGCCATGGTCCCAAGAAATGTTTCCAAGGTTGTACAGTGCCTATAGAAAGTCATGATGCCCTTTTGAAATGGTCACTTTTTTTGTTGTACAGCCTGAAATGAGAATATATTTCCCCAGTGTGAACATTCAAGTGATTTCTTTTTAAAAAAAAATTTTTTCTGACAATTAAATAAAAATAAAAACAAGAATAGCAGGGTTGGAAAGTGATGAGTCTCTTTAGAAGAACCATTCTGAACATTCTCAGGTTTAACCAATCACCTTCCAGATCACACACCAAGTTAATCGACCTCCACCTGACATCAGCTGTTCCTGTGATTTGACTTCAGAATAAAATCAGCTGTTCCTTTGATTTGACTTCAGAATAAAATCAGCTGTTCCTTTGATTTGACTTCAGAATAAAATCAGCTGTTCCTGTGATTTGACTTCAGAATAAAATCAGCTGTTCCTTTGATTTGACTTCAGAATAAAATCAGCTATTCCTGTGATTTGACTTCAGAATAAAATCAGCTGTTCCTTTGATTTGACTTCAGAATAAAATCAGCTATTCCTTTCATTTGACTTCAGAATAAAATCAGATATTCCTTTGATTTGACTTCAGAATAAAATCAGCTGTTCCTTTCATTTGACTTCAGAATAAAATCAACTGTTCCTTTGATTTGACTTCAGAATAAAATCAGCTGTTCCTTTGATTTGACTTCAGAATAAAATCAGCTGTTCCTTTGATTTCACTTCAGAATAAAATCAGCTGTTCCTTTGATTACTTCAGAATAAAATCAGCTGTTCCTTTGATTTCACTTCAGAATAAAATCAGCTGTTCCTTTGATTACTTCAGAATAAAATCAGCTGTTCCTTTGATTTGACTTCAGAATAAAATCAGCTGTTCCTTTGATTACTTCAGAATAAAATCAGCTGTTCCTTTGATTTGACTTCAGAATAAAATCAGCTGTTCCTTTGATTACTTCAGAATAAAATCAGCTGTTCCTTTGATTTGACCTCATAATAAAATCAGCTGTTCCTTTCATTTGACTTCAGAATAAAATCAGATGTTCCTTTGATTTGACTTCAGAATAAAATCAGCTGTTCCTTTCATTTGACTTCAGAATAAAATCAACTGTTCCTTTGATTTGACTTCAGAATAAAATCAGCTGTTCCTTTGATTTGACTTCAGAATAAAATCAGCTGTTCCTTTGATTTCACTTCAGAATAAAATCAGCTGTTCCTTTGATTACTTCAGAATAAAATCAGCTGTTCCTTTGATTTCACTTCAGAATAAAATCAGCTGTTCCTTTGATTACTTCAGAATAAAATCAGCTGTTCCTTTGATTTGACTTCAGAATAAAATCAGCTGTTCCTTTGATTACTTCAGAATAAAATCAGCTGTTCCTTTGATTTGACTTCAGAATAAAATCAGCTGTTCCTTTGATTACTTCAGAATAAAATCAGCTGTTCCTTTGATTTGACCTCATAATAAAATCAGCTGTTCCTTTCATTTGACTTCAGAATAAAATCAGATGTTCCTTTGATTTGACTTCAGAATAAAATCAGCTGTTCCTTTGATTTGACTTCAGAATAAAATCAGCTGTTCCTTTGATTACTTCAGAATAAAATCAGCTGTTCCTTTGATTTCACTTCAGAATAAAATCAGCTGTTCCTTTGATTTCACTTCAGAATAAAATCAGCTGTTCCTTTGATTACTTCAGAATAAAATCAGCGGTTCCTTTGATTTGACTTCAGAATAAAATCAGCTGTTCCTTTGATTACTTCAGAATAAAATCAGCTGTTCCTTTGATTTGACCTCAGAATAAAATCAGCTGTTCCTTTGATTACTTCAGAATAAAATCAGCTGTTCCTTTGATTTCACTTCAGAATAAAATCAGCTGTTCCTTTGATTTCACTTCAGAATAAAATCAGCTGTTCCTTTGATTTGACCTCAGAATAAAATCAGCTGTTCCTTGAGGATACCTCTCCTAGTAGTGCATGGTAACACAAAGACTTTACCATGGTTGGAAAGGTGCTTTCAAAAGAGCTCCAGAATAAAGTTGTGGATAGGCACAAGTTAGGAGAAGGATCTAAAAAGATTTCAAATGCTTTAACTATCCCTCTGAGGACCGTTCAGAGTATTGTCCAGAAGTGGAGGCATATGGCTCCACCCAGACCTGGCCTAGATCGGGCCGCCCCTCCAAACTGGAGACGGAGCCAGGAAAAGATTGATCAGGGAAGCTACCAAGAGGCCCTTGGTGACCTTGAAGGTTGGAGGTTGGTCGATCTGTGCATGTGAACACAATTTCACAAGTTTGGCAGGGTGGAGAGAAATAAGCTTTTTTCTGAAAAAATGTCAGCAAAAGGTGCCTCCACAAAGGATGAAATCTGGGGACTCATCACTTTTCCAACCCTGCTATTCTACTTTTTCATTTCTTTATTAATTTTCAGACATTTTGGAAGAAAAAAAAATTCACTTGACTGTTTTGAGGCGAAATGCGTAAATCAAGCTGGACTTTTTTATGTATTCTCATTTCAGACTGTAAAACAAAAAAAGTGACTTTCAAATGGGTATGGTGACTTTCTATAGGCACTGTATGCTTCATTTTGTTCCCCTCTTAAGTGTCATGTTTAGGTGTGTACATGTGTTGATGAGGTCCTGTCCATGTTACTATTCGCAGTGCTCGGTCAGCCTCGGAAACCACAGTGGACCCTGATGAGCTGAGGAGGTTCCAGTCACTGGCCAACAAGTGGTGGGATGAACAGGGAGAATTTGCAGCTCTACATGCCATGAATGACCTGAGAGTGCCTTTTATACGGTGTGTGTCAGCCAGCATGTCAATAGTCATATTTTTGAAATGCCAAGATGTCACTGTCAACATAGGGCTGTTCGGCAGAGGCGTCGAGCACTTGTGACAAAACATAGCCTGGAGGAGATCCAGCCCCGTGGTATTATAGAGCAAAAACACGTCAGTGATACACCGAGGTAGAATAAATTGAAAGTGACAGGATTCCTCCACACATCGGCACATTTACAACAAATAACGTTTCAACTGCCCCAGTGCTACATACTTTGATGTTCTGCGGCCGTCTGCGTCTGTTTTGATTGATAAGATCTGCTGTAGGGGCCCCACGAGATAATCCTTACATTACCCAGCCAGCCAAGAGCCCGTCGCCTCTCTCCCCCTCCCCCCTTCCGTGGTCCTGGTGACGGCGGTGATGATGATGTGTGTTTATGGTGACAGTATGACAGATCCAGCGCCAGTGTAAGGCTGAGCGAGGCTGATTTGCCTGATGCGAGTGTGCCCTCAGGCTGTGTCTTAAATGAGATGCAGCAGCACCACTGCTACTGTTGCTGCTCTACCTTTTACACTCTCACTTTCTTGGTATGATACACCAAATCCTGACTTTTCAAAACTTTGATTTTATTTACTGAATATGCTGTGTTCTGCTTTTTTTTCACCACACCAAACGAAATATTTCAATCACTTGTAAGTAAGTTACAGAAAATGCTGGAAAGGATTTCCAGTACTGGTATCAGCGCTTGCACAAGTCTATGTAGTCTCACTACAAAATTTATCCCAGAAAAAAATCAACTTTAAAGTATTGAGTGGTAGAATGTAACTAAGTACATATACTCAAATACTTAATACATAGATAGATAAATAGATAGATAGATAACTTTATTTATCCCCGAGGGGAAATGAGGTCATCGTAGCAGCGGTACAAAGCAATCAGAAGTACAAAAGATAAAATAAAATATAAAATACAAAACATGAACTACAATAAAAGTACAGTATTGCAGATAAACACTATATTACAATATACTATGTGTAAGCATTTAATGTACTTAAGTCCTTTCTTTTTATGCCCCTTTTTGCTTCTACTCCGCTACATTTCAGAAGGAACTTGTACTTGTTTTACTGCATTATGTTTATCTGACAGCTTTAGATACTTTAGAAAATAAGATTTGGACAAATCACATCCATACAGGGTTGTTAGTTGTTGTGTATATAAAATAATAATCTAAATTCCACTTTAGTGGTTCTCTGTATCGTCCGATACACAAGTTCAGGTATTGGACTCTGAATCTGTAACGGCAGATATTCCAAATTCAGATATTGGAATTGGATCGGAACTGAAAAAAGCGGACCGCTACGTCTCGACTTAATACAGTGCAACATTTTGAGAGTTATCATCAGGGGAAACATGCACTACTTCCTTTTTTCTTCTTTCTTTGAAGAAATTAGCAATTCTGTTTTAATGCTCCTCCCCTGGGTAATGCCAGAATCATAGAAAATGCATTCAAACGCACGTTGCATTGATTCAGTGGTCTGCACACTTCATAATAGCAGTTTGTATTAAATTAATGCATTTTGTGTTCAACGGTAAGAATTTACTAAGTCAGTTTGTCTCTTTTACCCTGTTCGTTTTGCACATTTCACTTGTGTTGTGACAACGTGCCACCCACACTTGCAGCAGTCTTCAAATACTCAAATACATCAGACATTTGTTTTTGTTATGTATAGGATTTCAAATGAAAGAGAATGACATGTAGATGATAAATCTCTTTATTTTAACTACACTTTAGCAGTCAGAATCATGTTTTATAATTAACTTTATAGTTAATTATACGAGTAATAGTTCATCGTGCTTGGCATTCCATTTAGACTGTTGCTACGTAGCTTTTGACTGCGTCTTTCTGTGCTGTGCCGAGGTGGGGTTGGGAGCTTGTTAGGTGGATGTCTACCAACACCTTATCCTCTTCTTTTCATCGCTTGCACGAATGCTCTTGCACCCCCAGCAGAGCTTTAATGGGCACGATGCATACCCAGATCCTGGCCTGTTCTGCATGTTTAATGCCTGAGGCAAACAGTCGTCAGCATGTGTGTGAAGCAGGGATGGCAGGGAGATGAATTTGTAGCCAGAGGATATTTTTGGTTGTTAGCTGGCAGACACTGTGGCTCACGGTGAAAGGGAGATGGTTGTGACAGTGGATGGTGTGAGCAAAATGTAGTATGTAATGAGATTCTCACGGTCTCCAACCTTCCGTACACCTCCTTTTAATAAGCAGCATAACTAAGGCGGTGGATGTTTATGAATACACACATCTTGCCTCAGTCATTTCAAACAGGCTTGTCTGTGACTGTAACGTGACGGGTGAATGTTGGAGAGTAAGAGCAGGATAATGGTTGATCGTTTAATTAAATCCACTTCTCATTTACCTGTTCAGGGATAATCTGCTGAATGTGCACAAGACCCATCACCCTGGGAAACCACTCGGAGGACTCAGGATACTGGATGTCGGCTGCGGAGGAGGCCTGCTCACAGAGGTACAGTAAAGACCCAGTGTGAGCAAAGACATGCCGACAGAAATCTATTTCCCCCACACATCCTCTGTTCATTCCCAACAGATTCGATTGTTACCTTTCACGTCACGTTGTGTCTTTTCTTTCCAGCGTTCTTTATTCAGTATGAGATTCTGCTTTCTCTGCATTATAGTGCCAGTCCTTTCACATACATACCAGTGCCCCCCAAAAAAACATTTAAATGTCAGCCTAATGCTCCCTCTCTTTTGATTTGACTGGTCTCAGTTTGGTGGAGGGGACAGTCGGTCATTTACAGTTGTTTATCTGTTTGTTAGTGTTGATAGCTGGGCAGCCAGGACAGGGCTTCTGTCTCTGCCTTTATTTGAGCTGAGGACATACCAGCTGTGTTGTGTGATTTGAGAAGACAAAATCAGGTCCTGTACTTATATGGCTCTGTCACATTCAGACACAGATACACACTCAAAGAAAACTAAATTTGTCTTTTAAGATCACAACGGTGGTTGTGTCTCTGGGTGTCTTGTCACTACAACCCTTCCCATCAGAAGGGATCAGCTGTGGGAGGATGGAGATCAGCCCCTGGGGAAGTGCAGCTCACAACACACGCCTGTGTGTTCACTTTTGTCCAGCAGAGGGCAGTGTAGCTCACATCCAACCCCCTCTGATGCTTGTCACCTGGTCTGAAATGCTGTTACACTTTTTTACAACACGTGTGTCTCAGAGTTCACTATGTCTGAGCTCTACACACAGTCACTACAACTGCAGTCCATGTGCACTAAACTGTGGATCATTTCTCATTGCTTTGTCATAAAACACATTCAATGAGCACATCTTTAAATGTCATGGGTTGTTATTTTACTCAAACTCCACAACAAAAGCTCTCTGTATATAAAGTTAATTTTTCGCATATTTAAATACTATTTTAAAAAGAACAAAAAACATAACCCCAAATTTCTGTAAATTATAATACATATGCTTCAATCAGCTACATCTAAAAAAACAAAAAACAAAACAGAGAGGAATCATTTTCCTCATGGAGGTGGAAAGTTTATGACCCCAGCGACATCTGGTCAGATGTCAGATGTCCCTCATTTGGTCAGATGCCCCTCACTCAGATCGCCTAAATGAACCTAGGTGTGCATTTCGTTTGAAACTCGACTTGTTACGTCAGATAAGTATGACACCAAAACAGGCTACCAGCTGAACGCTCCCACATCAGTCAGTCTGTGGAGCCGAATTGTCAGAGAGGGCCAGTGGAAATGCAGTAGACATACTGTATATCCTGAGTCATATTTATCAGTCTTTCTGAGTTTTGTTTCAGCAGCATCATTGCTATACTGCATTATAAAAGAGGTGAATCAAATACCACTGCATTTATCTGTGCACAAACAAACTGTTTGTCTGATGAGGAAAGCTTTGTAAGTAAAAACAAAACAAAAACAGTGCTGATCAGAATCTGACAAAAAGACGAGGTCAGATGATCTAACTGTACAGGTACCTAAGTGTTGCTCTAGTAAGGCATTTTTAAAAACAATAATATACAGTAGATCCTGATTGGACTTTTCTCTATCCCCTCTCTCCTTTTTGTCCGTCTCAAGCCCCTAGGTCGCCTGGGAGCTGACATGTTGGGTATAGATCCAGTAGGCGACAGCATCAGTACAGCCCAGGTGCATTCGTCCAGTGACCCGGACCTTTGTGACCGAGTCTGCTACCGGGCCTGCACCCTGGAGGAGCTCTCAGCAGAAGAGGAGGGAGGCGAGGAGGAGCAGGGGGCGGGCCGCTTTGATGCCGCCGTAGCCTCCGAGGTGGTGGAACATCTGGCTGACCTGGAAACGTTCGCCTTCTGCTGCAGCCACGTGCTGAAGGTGTGTCCTGGGATAGTGTGTGTGTGTGTATGTGTGTGTTTTCCTCCAGCTGTTAGCTCATGTCTGCACCAATACAGTATGTGTCTGTGTTCATCTGAGCATATGCTAATGTGCATGAGGATTTTGCATGATTTTGTTTGTTGTTTCGGCATCTGTTGTGTTTCACTGGGAAAATGTTAGTTTGTGTTTTTATGTGTGTGTGTGCGTTGCATTGAACCTTGGCAAGCTTTGGTGAAAGCTATACATCAATTGAAGATCAATATCTCCTGGGGTCTGTCTCTGTCTCATTTGGTCAAGGCCCAATCTGGGCACCTGTCAGGTATCTGTACATTTCCAAGGAAAAAGTAAAGCTTGGAAATTTTGGATGATTTCTATTTATAAATCATAACTTTTTTAATATTGAACTTATATTATGGTAAAATATACATAGATATATGTTCTGGATTAAAATCGTGCTCAGTGAGATTTTAATCTATTTGAGTGAGTTAAAACAATGGTGAGTAATCATATGACCCATTAATGAAAGCACTTGTTGCCTTTTTGCTGAGTATTCCAATGTATAATAGTAAGGGCAGAAGTGTAATAGGAGCATGTGTGTGTATGGATTTAAGAGGGTAACATATAGAGGACGGACAGGAAGTAGAGAGGTGAATGTTGCCGTGTCCCAAATCGTGTGCAACAGTGAGACCTATGTACTGACACGATCAGTTCACTCCCCCAGTGAGTGCTGTCTCAAATCACACACTGCCGCTCCGCACCTACCGGAAAAGGCGATTATATTTCTTCTTCTGTTTATTATTCCAAAAGCTTTTCCATCAACCCTTCTGACTCAGCAAACAGAAAAAAATCCTTGTGATCCTCTTTTTACATTTATAAAGTGAATCTAGTCGTTGCTGCTCCGTTGCGCTGTTGTTCCGCTATTTTCCAGTTTGAATTAAGTCCCGCCTCTTCCGTTACATAGAAAAAAAGGCGGCGATTGAGGGCGTTGAGTGTCCATCGATCCACACTCAACGGTTTGGCTGTTTTTGAGGGCACAACCGGATAAATGCAGTACACTGTACAGACTTCCGGCGTGAACAGTTTGGGACACAGCATTTGTTTCAATAAATTTTACAAAAGAGCAAATAAATTAATAGTCAACACACATAGTGACCGTGAACGTGACAAGATGGAGGCTCTAAAAGAACAGGCTCACCTGCAGTTACATCTTACCACCACAGAGGCCGCTAGAAACAAGGTATCTCAAGTCTTACAGAGTACAACTTTAAAGTATGCCCATTTAAATGAATAGTAACCACACAGCACACTCTCCTATCACATGTACTGATCTTTTCCCAGCATAAACCATTAAAGAGGAATTTAGTAAAACTACAACCCTCTGCACGGTGCATTCTCTCATCACATGTGCAGGCCACATTACAGCCATCAGTACTGCACTGTCTCAGCTGAAGGACTGCATACTTTCATAGAAGTTTAGATTATATTACTGTGAATAAACACATTTTAATTAATTTTTTTTATGATATTTCAGTTAACCAGGAGGTAGAAGCCTAAAGCAAAGTACACAGTGCTAGTTTTTGGTAGCTAGCTGTTACCATGTAGGATGTAGCTTGATCGGGCATGCTAATGCTAATTGAGAAATTTTAATTCATCCATTTCCATACATTCTTTATTGTATATTATAATTGAGTTACACAGGTCAAATTTCTGGCTCAAATTGTCAAAGTTCCTTTCCACATTAGTTAACTTGCTAACTCGATAATACCACAGGATATGAACCTTAGAATGTGCTTTCTCTCTCTCTCAGGAGCAATTCTCTCACTTTAATAAATATCTTATATCGGGGCATCTATAAGCAGTGATGCTTTAGCATGAATTATGGTATTGTTTGGATTCATTTCACTGCACTCCTGTCCCCCTGTTGAAATGCCTCATCTTGACCTAGGTTGAACCTTAAGGCTTGGCACAGCTACCTCCTGGTCACTTGTCCATCTAATCCATTCTATAAATACCCTTATAACTCTGGTCACACCTTACTTGTGAACATCGTACCTGTAGGGATGTGATGTCATTGTAAAATATGTTTTCTGCAACAATATTAGCAGTAAAAAGTGTAAATATTTAATTCTTAATCAACTCAAACTGTTCTTTTTCTCCGTGTGCAGCCAGGCGGCTCACTCTTCATCACTACTCTGAATAAAACCAACCTGTCATACGCGTTGGCTATCGTTGTAGCCGAGCAGCTGCTGCGCATCGTTCCCAGCGGGACACACGACTGGGAAAAGTTCATCAGCCCTGTAGAGCTGGAGCGCCTCCTGGAGTCCAGTAAGTCCCAATCATTTCCATACGGGCAAAAGAGCACATACAGAATGAAGTGGGTTTCCTTGTAAACAATAAACAGATGATAAAGTGTTAATAATCAGTAGTGCTTAATAAGTATGATGAAATGAATCATGTCAACACCTTAAGCAGAAAGTGACTCACTCTGAAAGACCCATCCATCTTCAACCGCTTGTCCCTATCGTGGTCGCGGGATGCATCAGGCCTGAGGCACCCTGGACAGGACGCCAGTCTATCACAGGGCACATAGAGACAAACAAAGAAAGACAACCATTCACACTCACGGGCAATTTAGAGTCATCAATGAACCGAACACCTGCATGTCTTTGGACTGTGGGAGAAAGCTGGAGAACCCAGAGAAAAACCCACTCAGACACGGGGAGAACATGCAAACTCCACACAGAAGGGCCCCAGCCACAGTGGTAGCCCTCCTCTCTACTCTGAAAGATGTTAAAATTTAAATGTAGGTTGAATAAAGCAACATTTCACTGCCTAAACAGTATAAAAGAAGGGTCGTCATTTTTCCTTGCAGACTGTATACAGGGCCCCTACACAGTTTGGAAAAGTATGCAACTTCATTAGAGTCATTTCCAGGTCTGGATAAGTCTGGAAACAGGAAAAAGAGTTTGGAAAAATGTTTGAGTTGCACTTTCTAAAATAAAATATATTAATATCTACAAATCAAAAAAAGCTCACTAACGCAACACAGTCGACCTGTAGATGATATGACACTAGCCAAGCTGACTAAATGGTATCGGGTTACCATGGTTACCGTTCGCCCTGTGACTGCGATTCTCAGTTATTGAATTTTTTCCATACGTATGGTCTACATTGTATTTAGGATTTATTTGTATAAAAATGTTGTGCGTTGAACATGTCTCAGTTTGGAGTTCATTCACTTATATGAGCTACAGTAGGTAGGTAAAATGTCTTGTAATAACATGGCAACATAATGGCAAACATCAGAATTTGTTTAATATCGACCAAAAGAACCTCCAAGAAGTCTGGAATTTTTTGTCTGAAAATGTATAGAATTTTGATATAGAAAATGTGTAGGAACCCTGTGTTAAATGAGTCTACATTGAAATGGTTCTCCTTTATACACATTCATTTAGTTGGAGCAACTGTGAAAGTGCCATATGTTCATGTATCATACTTTGGCCTCTAACCTCCCCCATCCCTTCCATCCTCTCTCTCAGATGGTTTCTCAGTGCAGTCTGTCCAAGGAATGCTGTACAACCCAGCATCAGGAGCCTGGAGCTGGACTAACAGCACTGCCATCAACTACGCCCTCCACGCCGTTAAAGTGAGGGACGATTCCCATGCAGACCAGGCTTGGCAAAGCAGCGCCCACCAAGAGGACACACACAGCTGAGCCAAATGACCGGAGAACAAGTCAGAAAATAGAAGAAAAAAAAATACATTGAGTGACCAGCTGTGCTGCAGTATGAGACTGAGGTTACCTGAGGTTACCTAAAAAAGGGACATGGGTTGTAGTTGCAGAGTTGTACTCAGAGTAAGATTGCAGCTTTCGGTTTTCTGTCTGCCTTTGCTTTACTATGAAACAGGTTAAGAAATGTTTTTTTGCATCCTCTAATTGTGTCGTTCAGTAGCAAAGCTATAAGCAACGGAGTTCATAATGTTCACGTTCACTAGTTTCAGTATATATACTGAATCAGCTTCATATTGCATGTTGAATATTTTGTGACCTGCCATATTCTGTGCTACATCTTTCATCAGTTGCATTTCCGAGGAGTGAAAGTACAACAGTGAAACAGCTGATTTATTTGCTTAAATTTGAACAATAAATATGAATTCACGACTTGGCTGCACACTGGAAAGCATGTGTCGACGCTAAAGCCTTTAGATGTGTGCACACGCGAGGATGGGGCAGTCCCGTCCTCTGGGATAATAATGGGCCTCGCGTGGAAGTATTATATAATCCAAATCAAGCCTGTGGCAGAGAATAAGTCATGCTTCAGTGAGGTTCTTAAAGAAACCAATCACCATACTGTGAGTGCTGTTTTTAACCAAACACACTCAGGGGGCTACAGTGGGTGATGGTTTCAGGGGTCCCGCAAACCAAGGAATGTCAGTGGAGATGTTTCACTTAATAGAATGATCAAATGTGTTTCATCTCATCTCATCTTCAACCGCTTATCCGGGGCAGATTCATATTAATAATCACAGTGTGTATACATTTAAGGGGAAACTTCAAGAACTCCCACATGTGTCCCATTCACCAGGCTACAGTAGTGCCTGCAGTGCACTATCGTTCAAACACTAAATCAGCTGTGCACAATAACAAACACTCCTGCTCTGATGCGCGCTCCCTAAAGCCGCGGGAGTGCGCATCTAACTTGCTGTAGCCATGGCTGCAGTGAGGAGTTTAAAGTACAGCCCCGCGCCTTAGATCCATCACCCTGTTCGCTTTAAACACGCCTGGACAGACGGTCACCTGTTGATTCCGGTGGCACCGACGGTGATGTAAGCCAGGATCCTTACCACATCGTCTTTCCTCGCGGTTCTCCACGTCCACCCTGCGGCATGCTCCACAGACTGAGTCCGAGGACAGCCGGGGGATTTATCCGTCAAAATGAATGTCCTCTTACACTTCCGGAGTTGTTCCAGAGTGAGTATACTTTCCATTCTGCAACTCCGTGTAGATCCACAACAGGTAACAGGTGATCCGTATCAACGGATATAAGTAGATTAGAAGGCTCTAAGGCTTTAAGCTTGTTTTTCTGCAGTTTAATTGAGTATGTACAGTATGCCTGTGAATGTTATCCCCAGAGCAATTTCAGTCAAAAGCCACTGGACTTGGTTATTTATCTAGGAAGACGTTTCACTTCTATTCCAAGAGGCTTCATCAGTTCATGTACGCATTTGTCCAGGCTGGGACTGGACCAGGACTTGGACCAGGCTGGAACTGGACCAACTATCTGGTGTGGAGATCCAGGTACTTGGAGCACAAAGGGTTCCAGTGACATCATCAGCCTTGTGAGAGGTTAAATACCTGTATCTCACACCAGTTAGTTGGACCAGTCCCAGCCTGGTCCTGGTCCTGGTCCTGGTCCAGTCCCAGCCTGGTCAGATGCGTACATGAACTGATGAAGCCTCTTGGATGAGAGGTGAAACGTCTTCCTAGACAAATAACCAAGTCCAGTTGCTTTTGACTGAAATTGCTTTGAGGATAACGACGACCTGGACACATGAGAACATTCACAGGCATATAAGATCAAGATTATAACAATACAGATGGCTGCATTTTAAAGTCAGTGTTTTGCTGTTTTAATCCCTTAAAGGTAAACACATTCTTACAAACTGTCATAAATAGGCTGGTGGTTACTGAGCTGTTCAGTCGGCTTCTCTTCTAGAATATTACACTAGTCACTCAGCCTAATGTTGTTGGCCAATGGGTGATGGGTCCGTCATCGTGAGCCACTGGTTTCACCGGGGCGCGGGGGGCTCGTCAGGGCGCGGTGACTCCCGCACTGGAGTAGACAATGGGCCGGCTGCGTCAGGCTCACACAGTTTGGCGCATTCACACCGGATGTTGTCTAAGTTCACCGTGAAAATAAAAGTACTACTTAGCTTCAACCGCAAGCCCCAGACCCTTGATTAATTGGCTATTACTAGTAGCCTAATGTATTGAAATATTAAAAAAAAAAAATCCTAACTCGAGATCCACTAATTGTTCCAAGAATGTATTTTATTCCATCAAACTATTATTGATATGGTGGAGAAGGACCTCACCATTGAACTCAGTGGTTCCCAAGCCATTTGGAAAATTGTATTTTGTCCACTTTATTACCCACAGAGATATGCCTCCTCAATATGACAATACTGCCTTTGTTTTGTAGAGTACAATATATTATTGCCATTTCACGAAGACGAGATTAAGATCACAACCCCCATAACAATGCTGTCAAATCAATAAATAAGGTTTCACCATAAAGTCAAAGTAGCGTATAAAAAAGGTCAGTTAGTAACAAAGTGAGAGTACAGCTCAGTTACAGGAGGAGAGGAGCACATTAAGGGAATGATTTTTTGTGTGTGTGTGTGTGTGTGGGGGGGGGGGGTATAAAGAGTTTCGCGTATAGGATAACAAAGTTCACCAATAACATCTGAAGAGTCAACTTTAACTTTGAAATGCGTGAGCGGAAGTGACGCGGTTGTAGTCCTGCGCAGCTTGCCCGTGCTCTGTGACACCTGCAAAGGGAAGCGGAGCATCATCCGGGGGAGAGCGAGTGGAGATGTTTACTCCTTCTCATTTTCTGGAGAAATATTATACCACCGCCATGCCGTAGCCAACCCGCCGGGCCTTTAGATGAAGCCTAACGGGGACTACAGCAGGGAGGAAGCGGGGTGGCTCTAACCAGGGGGAGGGAGGATGTACTGGGCTGCTGGCTTCGCCTCTTCCCGGCCGTGTGTGGTTGAACTCGGGCGGAATCACAGCCTGCCCCTCGGGCTGTGCGGCTCCGAGCAGCAGCAATCTTTGTATGGCTATATCATCGCCGTCCCTTTACAGGACTACGGGGGCATTATGTCTGCGCTGGGCTCGGACTCCTGGTGGAAGAAGACCCTGTACATCACCGGGGGGGCCCTGCTGGCTGCTGCAGCCTACCTACTGCATGAGCTGCTCGCCATCAGGTAAGGACGCACATCACGCCTCATGTGTTCATCATCAGGCCTGTGGATCGAGCTCTAATACCGGCTGCTGCCAGTGACTGTGATCCAACCATGAATGGAGATGGGAGTCCTTCCATAGGTTGTCATTTCTGTGCAGATCTCGCGGTGGTTGCTGAGGTTTCCTGTTCTCTTCCTTCCAAGGACACGACACTAGATGTAGAGAGAAAAAAAAATCAAATAAATAAAAAACGAGTCACGCGTCCGCTCCCGTGCCAGCTCCCGTGCCAGCGCATTCGGCACCTGAGCGTGTAAAGGAAGCGCTCCCCGGGCTCTGCGGAGTCACTCCGACCTTTAATGAACTCTGCAGCTGGATACACCGCTGCTTCCCGGAAAACAGAGAAACACACACACACACACACACACACACACACACACACACACCTCCGTGCACAGCTGAGCTCTGTTATGATGGCGAGAGGATGAGATATGATCATGATGGGAAAAATTATCATCTCAGACTATTGTTAGTGCAGGGAAATGCGTGCCTGCCAATAGGGGGATTATTTTTGGCCAGCCCAGTGCCGGGGACTAAGTACATCCTGTCACAGTGGCCTGGTAGTGTCAGCTTTCACCCCCCCCCCCCCCTCCCATAATCTGTGTAACCTTGTATTTCCTGCATTATTTTCGCTGCTGCCGGATCACGTGCAGGCTGCTGAGGCTGGACCCGCAGCCTGCCGGCATCGTCTGCTCATGCCATGTGATGTGTTGTGGGCACCGGCAGCAGCTCTGCCACACTCTGCTGTTATTCTCCGTGCCCCCTCCCATAGAGATCCTTGTGCAACTCCTTAAGAGGCTCTTCTCTTCAGTGAGGTTTCAGCACCACATTTCTTTTATTCATAAGTAAGGCAAAAGTACATACAATGAGATATAAGGACTATTTTTTATTTTTCAAAAACAACAACAACAACAACCACTTATTCCCTCCCACCCCCAACCCCTTCCAGTTCTACATACATTGTAACAGATCAGTTATAACACACATCCTTCTTTCTTACGGTAAACAGAGGAGCAACTATATAAGTACATATAAAAAACACAGTAAAACAGACAAGTGATGTTTTCAATAGATTGAAATGAGGCAGGGTAGAAAAAGAAATACAGTCAAAAGTCTGTAGTGTCTTTAATTTAGCTATGTAGCTAATCATGCAGCGCCAAACCAGATCAAATTTTCCAGGTGTCCCCCTCATATTGTATTTAATCTTCTCCAAGTCTAAGTAAAGCATGAGGTCCTTAAGCCACAGGGAAGCTTTGGGGGCAGCGGGCGACTTCCATTCCAACAAAAGTCTTCCACGTGCTTACAAAGAAGCAAAGGCGATACTATCCTCAACCTGTTTCCTCATTGTTTGACGGTCTGATAATACTCCAAAAATAGCCAATTCTGCACAAGGCATCAACATATTTAGTGCTTCTGCAAGATCTTTACAAACAACCGTCCAGTAAACTTGCAGACGGGGACAAGGCCAAAACATGCGGGTCATGTTTGCTGGTAGGTTTCAGCACCACATTTAAACTGACGTAATCATAAAAGCACAGGATGTATAGGACAGATGAGGCATAAGGGGGCGGAGAAGAGACCTAGAATGGTTTCAGCACCATGTGGATGTGGACCGCGACTTTTGAGACATGGATGTGTTTCAGCTTTACAGGACAGTGGACAGCGACACAGGGACACATTGTACACTTCATAGGTTTTGCAGCCTACAGTAGGGCTGGGCGATATGGCCAAAATCTTCTGTCCCCATATAGGTTATCTCATATCTGGATAACTATAAGATATATCAGGATATAGCATGTCCTCTGGTAATTCAATAAATCAATAATCTCTATGAAGTAACCACATGATAAAGCCTATTTATGTATACTGTATACTCAAAATGTACTTATTTATTAAGAACATTAGTGCAAGATCAACAAAATCCAAGGATCAGGACGTAAATCGCTGGGATTTTGTAAAAAAACAACATATATTTCACCACAAAGCAGTTATAACATTGTGATATGAATAGAAAATATATGCATTTTTATTTTGTTTTGAAGATATATATCTTGCCCTACAAATATTTTCAGAGAAGTTTGAGTCAATTGTAAATGCTTGTTATTATCAATCTAGACGTAATGGTGTATCATGATGTATGGTTTGATCACGATACCATTTCATTACAAAGACAATAAATGATCATATTGAATTATTGGACTTTGATCCATGTCCCATCTGCCAACATGGCGGGGAAAGGACTTGTACTTCTACTGCAGCCAGCCACTTCACAAGCATGTAATGTATGAAAACATTCCTTTTTTGTGTGCCATTAAAAAGTTATTCACAGTCTTAGACATATACAGAATGTTTTTATACAAAGTCTGAAGAGTAAAATGATGTTTGAGCTGTTAAATAGGATTGCAGACCTAACAGTAGGGTTAAGGGGGTCAATTTGTGTATTGATTGATTTACGCCCATGTTGTTCTTTTGCAAAGTTCAACAGGGAATTCAATTGTATGTTGTGTAATCATGTTGCAGCCCAATGAGATATTTAAGAGAGCTCTTAATTTAACTTTATGGTCATTTTAAAGGCTGTAGTTTGTGAGTGTTATACTGAGAAGTATTATACTAGTATTTCCAATCCATTTATATCACTGAGGGTAGAGTAAATGTTTTATAAAGGTTTTAACACTGTATGTATATTTATATACATAAAAATAACTCTGATTGTGTTATTCATGAAATTATATTGAAATCCTGTGTTTACCAGAGATGTACTCATACGTTTTTTTGGAAATAAGCCATTCAGCATGAAAAAAAGCATAAAAAATGGGCTAAATCTTAGTCGACTAAGGACCTGACTAAATTAAATTAAATTAAATTAAATTTTATTTATAGTGCCAAATCATAACAAAAGTTATCTCAGGACACTTTACAAACTAGGTAAAGACCACACTCTATGATAAACATAGACCCAACAATTCCCCCGTAGAGTACGGTGGCAACGAAAACCTTCCCTATTACAGGCAGGAACATCAGACAGACCCAGCTCTGTGGAGGACGGCCATCTGTCTTGACCGGTTGGGGAGGAAGAAAAGGAGAGAGAAAGAGAGAAAAGACATGGACAGAGAGAGATAAAGGCAGACAGACAGACACACTTCCAGTAACTATAATAATATCTATAGTAATGTGAATATGACTTATATGTTATGGCAGTTCATACAGCATAATAGTAGAAACAAGCACAGCTAAGGTTATAGATTATAATAGTAGCAGGAAGGTCATGTAGGACCACGGAAGCAGGCACCACCACGATCAGCAGAGACCTGCGAGACGACAAAGCACAAACAACTCCGGGGAAGAAGTTGAATTAGTAACATGCATTGATGAGACATGAATGATACAGACATTTCTACTTTTGGAGACTCTAGGAACGACAAGAAGCCCTGCATTCTCAGAGCGCAGCGATCTAGTCGGGTAATACGGTACTATGAGCTCTTTAAGATACGATGGAGCAATAAGAGCTTTGTAGTTAAGGAGAAGGATTTTAAATTCTATTCTAGATTTTACAGGTAGCCAGTGCAAAGAAGCTAATACAGGAGAAATATGTTCTCTTCGGTTTGTTTTAGTTAGTACACGAGCTGCAGCATTTTGGACCAACTGGAGACTCTTAACAGACTTATTGGAGCAGCCTGATAATAAGGAGTTGCAATAGTCCAGCCTAGAAGTAACAAATGCATGGACTAGTTTTTCTGCATCTTTCTGAGACACAATGTTCCTAATTTTCGCAATATTACGCGGGTGAAAATATGCAGTCCTTGTTGTTAGTTTTATGTGAGAATCGAAGGACATATCCTGATCAAAAATAAAACCCAGATTCCTTACTGTGATGCTGGAGGACAACACAACATCATCCAGAGTAACAATGTCTTTAGCTATTGAATTTCGGAGGCCTTTGGGGCCAAGTACAATAATTTCAGTTTTGTCTGAGTTTAACATCAGGAAATTGCAGGTCATCCAGCTTTTTATTTCCTTAATGCACATTTGAAGTTTATCTAACTGATGGGTTTCTTCTGGTTTGATCGACAAATATAATTGTGTATCATCAGCATAACAATGAAAGTTTATGGAGTGCTTCCTTATAATATTTCCTAAGGGAAGCATATATAAGGTGAATAGAATCGGTCCAAGGACAGAACCCTGTTGGACTCCGTGACTAACTTTAGTGGGCATGGAGGATTTGTCATTAACATGTACAAACTGAGATCTATCTGATAAATATGAATTAAACCAGCTCAGTGCGGTTCCTTTAATGCCAATTAGATGCTCCAGTCTCTGTAGCAGGATGTGATGGTCAATAGTGTCGAAGGCAGCACTAAGATCTAGTAAGACAAGTACAGAGACAAGTCCTTTGTCTGTAGCTATTAGAAGGTTGCTTCTAAAGAAATCAAAATGACCAATTACTCGACAAATCGACTAAGAGGTTCTGTCTGCCTACAAAATATAACTAATGCCAGTTTGTAAAGTCTCTTTTTAACCATTCTGCTTAGTTGCGTAAGTGGCATACAAAGCCTTGGGGGGTCATGTTAAGGCATTTTTGGTTTGTTTTGCATATTCTCTATTTTTTGGTCGTTTTGTTGGTAATTCTCACAAATAAATGGTAAAGGCAACAAACAAGAAATGGAGAAACACAATCAGTGTTGTTTCATCTGAGCTCAAATAATACTTAATAATAAGAATAAAAAAAGACAATCTCTTATTAAATCTGAATCTAGCATTACTCCCCAAATATATTTTTGGCCTGGAGATAATTATACATGAATACACTGAAAATCTCAACATATGAGCATACTGGCACACCTGATCCACAGCAGTCCAGGGAACACACACACAGAGGAATGACTTTTGTTTGTTTTCAGACAGCAGTAGGCATGAGGGATGGGAAATGTCCAGCAGTGTGTTTGCCTAAAACTGCAGCAGTGTGATGACTCATTTAGTCAATCATTTCGATTCTTAACGAAGCTTTCAAAGTGAAATTCCGGCGTAAAATCATCCCATGGTCTTTTTCGGCACTTACATACATCAAATAAGCCATCAGGACAGTTTTTTTCATGTATGAACTATTAACAGAGAAATCCGGGAGAGTTGCTAACAGCTGGACGTGGCATGACAGTGAAGGCATTAAAACGTCTTTTTTAACCACTAAAACTGCTTAAAATAACACCAAACCTCTGCAGCAGCATGAGTCCCTACACAAAAAACAAAGCACCAACAGCGTAGTTAGTGAACCCAGAGTTTATTAAAAGAGTGTTTTAAAGACTTACCTACTGGCCCCTGTACCAGCTCCTCTCATAGTAAAGTCCATTCAAGTGGATTACCAAAGTCAATCCCAAAGGAAGGAACCCATTGGTGATTTATTAAGAAATCAGTCGCCTCTTCCAATTATACTGGGAACATGGGGAAAAAATGTCCAGTACAGTGCGGTCAACAGGGGATGGGGAATCCTCCAGAGCAGTCACACAGCATGTTGCAGTATTCAATGATTCCAGGCCACGGTGAAAAAAAGTCCCTCTGTTGGCATAAACATTCTTCTTCAATACCCACAGGCACACCAAAAATGCCCACACAGAGACTGATGCTCTGTCTGATGCTACCTCCATCTGTAGCGCCTTCCGGCAACACACGCCCCTGACCCCTTGCGTGACATTTCGGTGCTGTGGGGGAAGTTGCTGTCTGGAACTTTTCCAAACCTTTTACATCTATTATCAGCTTATATTTTACCAAACTGCCACAGACCTCAAAGTTTACATTTTTTGCTGGAATAAATCATCAGTGGGCTCCTTCCTTTTAGATTGACTTTGGTAATCCACCTGAATGGACTTTACTATGCGAGGAGCTGGTACAGGGGCCAGTATGTAAGTCTTTAAAACACTCTTTTAATAAACTCTGGGTTCACTAACTATGTTGTTGGTACTTTGTTTTCTGTGTAGGGGCTCTTCTAATGCTGCTGCAGTGGTTTGGTGTTATTTTGAGCAGTATTAGTGGTTAAAAAAGCAATTCTTAAGTCCTTCACCGTAAACCTTACCCTGCCCCGAGCTAATCAGTGTTAGCCACGTCCAGCTGTAAGCGACTGTTTGGGACTCTCCCGGATTTCTCCGTTAATAGTTCAGACATGAAAAAAACCTGGGATGATTTTAGCGCCGAAATTACACTATAATGCTGCCCAGCTTAGTGGAGATAGCGATACAGAAGATCGTTATCAACCTCATTTTCCACACATGCTCATCTTGAATTCTTATAAAGCTTCTCTCATTTCCTAAAAACAGCTATTTATATGGTACCTTTAGTGTCTGGGGTCATATTGATCAACTAACATTAACAAGTAAACACAGGAAATGGTTTACATGACAAGATGAGGGGTAAAGTTTCAATATTGAATGAAATCAACAGACTTAATATCTTTCTTCATGGAGTTCAACAAAATGTAGGTCCGCACAAAGCTACTGTTTGGTAGGTGGTTTAGAGTGTTTAAAAAACCAGAGCTTGGGGACTTTGTGCTGTGTCACCATGCTATAATAAACTACAGGTGTGACCCTTTCCTCCCAGGAACGTTTGTCAGATCCTGAGAGATCTTGTGCAGAGGCTCACTCCTGTTTGGTTTTTATCTCACTGTACTGGCTGACCCAGAAAACAGGTAGTAACACTGTTTGCTCTCAGCCACACTTGTGACAGTTTAACATTTGAATCAAAGGCTACCATTGTTGTCTTTTAAGTTATCAATGCTCTCTTTATTATTGCTCCTGCTGGTGTCTACGCATAGAGGGGCCGGTAAAAGATATCAAAGCTTATGTTCCTCCCTGAAGAATCAGCTTTTTGCTTCAGTTTGTTTTCTATAACAGAGAGGGAAAATCCATCACAGTGTAGGACACAAAGCTGCTCTTTCGTTCTGGGTATTGTCAATCAATTTATTCCTTTTAATGCAAATATCATTGTTCACATTAAAGCTGAAGTAGATAACTTTTGTTGAATATTAGTCTGTTAGTTAGTTGTCAGGGGGCAGCACGGCGGTGTGGTGGTTAGCTCTGCAGCTTCACAGCAAGAGGGTTCCTGGTTCAAATCCCAGTTGGGGCCCTTCTGTGTGGAGTTTGCATGTTCTCCCCATGTCTGAGTGGGTTTTCTCTGGGTTCCCCAGCTTCCTCCCACAGTCTAATGACATGAAAGTGTTAGGTTCATTGATGACTGTGTACAAACGGAAATGTTTTCCGTCCACACAGACTCGGCTCAAGAAATATCTGCACCGACACAAAACCAGTGAAACTGGCTAAAAACGCTCTAGTACACATGCCAGGCCTGGATGTGGCGCTGTAACTGCCACAGAAATACACCAACAACGGAGAAGAAGAGACGGGGAGACGCTGTGGAGAATCCAAACACCGGAGAGTTTCTCTGCAAATCCTCCTCCATCCTAGAGAGAAATCTGTCCACTGTTTCTGGTGTTAGTGCAGACGTTTGTGCTTTTTTGGACTCTGATGCACCGATCACTCTGCAGTTAGTGTCCTCAACGAGCAGACGGTGCTGCTGGGAGCCCCTTCCCTGTCCCAAAGCACTCACAGGCGCCATTTTCTCACTACTTTTTGCGACCTTCTTAGCAACTTTATTTCTAAAAAGCTACTAGCGACCAATTTAGCGTCTTATTCAGACCATCAGGGAAAAGGGAGAAATCTGTGGTCGGCCTAATTTATTCCCATGCATGTGGCTCAGTGGGTCTGTCTCTCTCCTCTCACGCAGCAGCGCTGTTATTATTATGTGACACCGCAGGGGTTAGAGGTCTGAGGTGTGGAGATGAGGGCATCATTAACAAAGTATGCATTTTCGCCGTCCAGACTACAACGCCACAGGGGGCGTTTTCAGATATTCCCACTCTGGGACCTGGTTACAGAAAAGACGTTTACAGGCTATGATAACGCCGTCTGTGTGTGGATGGTCGGCCAAACCGGTATTAAAAATGTGCGTTTATAGGAAAATGCGTTCTCGTGTTGATGGGCCCTAAATTGCCCAGTACACTAAAATATGTTTCTGAAAACACTTTGTGATAAATAGTGCTACTGAAGTTTCACAGTTTGGTCAGAGTTCATGAGCAGTTAGTGACACTGTCTCCTCGACTCTGATCGGTTATTTTCAGTTATAGTGTGGTGGAATCTTGCAGATGCCATTAGGAGCATGGATAGGCAGAGGAACTTTATTTTTGATTTTTTGATTTTCTGCCTTATGTAGTGCTGGATATAGTGACAATTTAAGCAAATATGACAAAAATGATTTTTATAAAAGCAACCTATATGGTCTTTTTATTTAAGGTGACCTAGAGGACAACGGATAAATTATTAAGTATATGTAAAAATAAATGAGAACACATTGTATTCAGCTACCTTATACAATAGGCTTTGCAAAGCGATCTGGAGCACAAACTTAGGTAGATTAGTCCAAACAACACTGTTTATTTACTGAAGATCTTGTTTTCTTCATCTCTGTAGGAAGGAGCAGGAGCTGGACTCTAAAGATGCCATCATCCTCCATCAGTTCTCCAGGCCAAAGAATGGCGTTCCCAGCCTCTCACCCTTCTGCCTCAAAATAGAGACGTACCTACGCATGGTGGACCTGCCCTACCAGGTGATGCTCAGCAGACTGTCTGTCCCAGGCTTTATTAAACACGGAGAGGACTACAGGAGGGGGCTCTGATGTGCTCTTTGCTGTGGTGTTTCAGCACTACACTTACCAGAGATTGCCAGCTAATAAAACAGCCTCCCATATCTTTTTTTTCTGTTGGTGAAGCTTGTGTTTCTGTAGCACTTAGTCTGTGATGTCACCTTTAAGCCACAGCTGCTAATGCTAATCAGAATCAGAATTAACTTTACTGTAAACTGTAAACAGATTACATAGCAGGAATTTGACCTGGTGATTTTGTGCATATCCCATAAAGAAGTCATCATGCTCTTGATTATTGACAAGTAGGCTAATGTATAGTCTCCTTTATTTTCATTCATGGCTATTTCAGGAATATGTTCACAGCAAGTGTTATCCCCTTAAGTCTTGATCTTGACCTAGAAAGATGATTGTTGCTGGCCCCTTTTTTTTTTTTGAAAATTCCCAAACTGTTTGGCTTTTCACCCCTTGATAAGAAACATATCTACTTCTCAGATGATTTCATTTGAATACTTTCAGGAGCCTGAACAGATGAATTATCGAGTAATTCACTAGAGTAAGCTAAATTAGAAAAAAAAGTCAAGAATCAAAACAAAAAAACATACTTTTGTGTAATAAAATAGTTTTCTTTTGCTTTCCTGTCATGTAAAGAGATTCCAGTGAGTGTGTAGGTCACTTCCACAAAGTTGTGTGACTTGAGAGGATGGTTTCTAATCTATGTAGCAGAGGCCAAGCAATCCTAAAGTCCTAGTATGGGTTAAGCTCCTGGTAAACAACCACGTCTTTCAAATTCCTCACCTCCAGGCTTTCTGTCTGTTATCTTCAAGCCCAAGCTGAAATAACCTTGATGAAATCCTCAGGGTTATTTTTTGAGACTTTACAAAGCGTCTCCAGAGCCAGAGACACACCTATTGTCACAGGTTGAGTAGTATTCTTCATGGGGAGTAATCTGGATTTTTGTTTAGAATGGGTGGAGGACCTTCGACCCACTGAACTACATCATTTTAAAAGTCAGCAACAGGAGAATGTTTAAACATTTTTGTCCAGAAAATGATTGCTGAATTGTACACATTCTCATATGACACTGTTTCACTCTGTAGAACTACTTTGATGGGAAGCTGTCGCCGCAGGGTAAGATGCCCTGGATCGAGTACAACCACGAGCAGGCTTCAGGGTCGGAGTTCATCGTAGACTTCCTGGAGGAGAAGCTGGGACTCAACCTCAACTGTAACCTCACCCCGCAGGAGAGAGCCGTGTCCCGCGCTGTCACCAAAATGGTCGAGGAACACCTGTACTGGTAGGGGATTCATACGTAGTAGATCACATAGTGTCGTGTCTTTGGAAACCTGCTAGAAACTATGATTCCACTTGTTTCAGTCTCCAGTGAGTTTAATGGCTAAATCTAGTCATTAAGTAACGTTTAGCTGTTTGAAAGCAGAGTGCAGTGACTGTGATATAACTGTTATGCTTGAGGGCTAAAACTATGCATTTGCTGTGTTGAATATGTACATTTATATATAAATATTCATGTTTAAATACATATTTTAACACTGATCTTGAAAAACAACAATGGCACATTCATATTTTGCCAAGTGAGGAAAAATCAAGCCAACAGTTCAATTCCATTCACTTTTATTTACAGTGCCAAATCATAACAAAAGTTATCTCAGGACACTTTTCAGAGTAGGTAAAGACCACACTCTATGACTTATTTATGATTAACATAGACCCAACAATTCCTCCGTAGAGTATGGTGGCAACGAAAACCTTCCCTATAACAGACAGGAACGTCAGACAGACCCAGCTCTGTGGAGGACGGACATCTGTCTGCACCGGTTGGGGAAGAAGAAAAGGAGAGAGAAAGAGAGAAAACACGGACAGATTGACAGAGAGAGACAAAGACAGACAGAGAGACAGACAGACACACTTCCAGTAACTATAATAATATCTATAGTAATGTGAATATGACTTACATGTTATGGCAGTTAATACAGCAGAATAGTAGAAACAAGCACAGCTGAGGTGACAGAATATGCCAATGATAATATTTATCGTGGTAAATATGATCAGTGATGAGTAGTGGCAATAACAGCTGTGATATAATGAGATATTTTACTGATGGTGTTTTTATAATTTATAAGACTTATGATAGTTTATATGAGTAATAGTAATAATAGCAGCAGGTAGCGTCATGCAGGACCACGGCAGCAGGCACCACCACCATCAGCAGAGACCTGAGAGACGACAAAGCACAAACAACTTAAATCAAACAACTAAGAAAGTGAATTAGTAACATGCATTGATGAGACATAAATGATACAGACAGAGAGGAGAGAAGCTGAGAGGATCAGGAACAGGATCATCCCCCGGCAGACTAGGCCTATAGAAGCATCATTGAGCAGAACAAAATCAGCTTAGGCCCTGTACGTGCAGGCAACGCAATATACCCAACAACTGCAGTTCCTTTAATGGCCACTCGAGACTGGCACCAGAAGTGAGACGATACCCGGATTTACATCAGAAATAAACATATTTACAGCCCGGTCTGATCTCTACAGCTAATTTCCCCGTTCATGACAACTGGACAGGGGGTGCATTTTTTATGACTCACCCGTTTAATTATATCACGGCTTAAAGCTCTGCATAATTAAGGATGTGGCCGCTTTGAGTGACAGGTGGGTGCCATCCTTCAGCAACCAGGCTTCACCTCTTTGCCCAGTTTTGGATCAGCAGTAGCAGGCACTCTCAGGATGGTGACGGCCGGTGCCACCCACACCGAGCTTCAATCTGGCCCTTCAGAAACCTATGGTTCCTCACAGAGACAATGTCCATGTTATACACAGTCTTTGAATTCTAACAGCTAAAAAGAGATATGTTGGGATCTTTATTGTAGCAGCGTTGTGTCATAAGCCATCCTTTGCCGTGGTGAGTCACTCCAGTACCTCCGGCTGAGAAACATGCGGCCGCTAGGATATCGTTTACCACTCCTCCCACACCCACAGAGGCAGAGTGTTTTCCATTATCTAAAAGCTCCATCCACCACAGACACACACACACGCAAGCACGCACGCACACACACACACACACACACACACACACAGACACACACACACACACAAAACCTGTGAACTCTAATCGTCACCTTCAGACCATTGAAGGGTTTCCATACGAGGATGTGACCTGTAAAACCTCACTGTCTAATATGTTTATAATTGAGTCAAATATACATGGGAGGTTTCACCATTTGTGTTTTGTAAAAGAGGGAATTCCATACCATGTCTCCAAAGCTGTAGAGGTCATGCATGTAACCTGCATCCTCCCTCCCTGTGTCCCCTCCTGGCTCTGCTCCTCCACCCACCCTGTGCCATGCTTAGACCCACATATAGACCCACTGATTTGAATTATTTATGTCAAGGAAGGGCAATGTGGCGTCTACAGAGTTACTGGCCAGCAGCAGCAGCAGCAGCAGCGGATGGTTAGGTCATACACACCCGCCCTTCTGATCGATGCTGTTATAAAAATAAGATAACAGGAAACTGAAGAAGTAGCAGCTGTGGCAACTGTGCGTTATGTTTTATCCATCATTTCTATCTAAGCAGTCACTTGAATTATTAGTTTGTTAGAGATAACAGTCAACAAAGACAACAAGCCTTTGAAAAATGTCTCATATTTCAAATAATTCTCTGAAAGCCGCACTAATCAGCATGTTGTTATGTTAACGGTGGATCAAAGGACTTTGTGTAATGGGAATGCCCGTAGCAACACTTTGACAGAGATTTATCACCTGACTGCAGTTGCACTCAGCTCTATGGAGCTTGTTAGCCTCTCTTTGCCCCCGTATTGGTTTTACGACCCATAAACGCCGCTCTCTCATCAACCCTGTTTGTAGCAGCAGAAGGCAGCAGTTTTCAGTGAAAAAGCTTTGATAAATGTATTATAGACTACCTGCAGCACCAAACTGCAGCCAGACATAATAAGCAGCTAACTGGTGAACATAGTACAGAATTTAGCAGATTTTCACCCTTAGGAGTTGGTGGAGACCAAAGCAGGGCTAAAAACAGAGTAAATATTGGGCTTACAGTGGAGATCCAACTTAGAGAACAAAGTATTAATTCTTGATTTATTCTAAAATACAGTTATTTTTTATTGTTCAGAATTTGATAGAATATCAGCTGTGGCTATACCGCTGCTTTACTAGCATGTTTTTTTTTTTAATAACCAAGGCATTGCAACAAAAACAGAGAGATAATTAGAGAGCACTCTCAAACACCCAGTTATTGGTTTTAATCTGGCACCTGGTGACAGTTTACTTATTGTTGGACACACCCTATTTATCTGTAGCTCTCCTGGTTACTTTGAAGATGTCAGCTGCTCTAAGGAGAGTGAAACTCTGAGACAGCAGGTTGTCCAGATGAAGGCCAAAGGGATGACCCTCTCAGCCATCAGAGAGAGGTTGGGCGTTCTGTGATTTCAAGAAGAAACTTTACAAGGACACAGATCAACAGTGGTGTAGCCACAGTGGATATTCCGTCAAATTCTGAACAATCAAAAATAACAGAATAAATCAAGAAGTAATACTTTGTTCTCTACTTTTGATCTCAACTGTACATCTATTAGGTGGGCACAAACACAACTCCAATGAATGCTAATGTTGCTCTGTTGCTGCTATGTGTAAATACGCAACTCTTTGCTAACACATTGTTCAACAACTTTATAAGGTGATATTATGTCAGATGTTTTTACAGCTTGTTCTACAGCCACAAAGCCAAAAGAAAAATCTACCCATAACAAATGTTTTTCTCCACTATTGAGAAATTCAATAAAATTATGTTGGAAGCCGAGGTAGTATTTTAAAACACCAAGTTGCCATCCTGTACTGAGGATTTTAAATTTTACAAAATGATTCAAAATGGTCCCTTCATAACTTGTAACTCACAATAGGAACCAATACTACTATTAGTACTAATGCTATTATCAGCATCTCATAGGTTTCTATTGCATGTGGGAAAAACCTACTGACTGCAATTTAAAAAGTCTGTCTTCATGCATCCCCTGTTTCCCCCATTTCCCAAGTCTTGAAACAAAGGACTGTGTATCCTCTAAGGGCAGGAGATAATGTAACAGGAAGTCATGTGTGGCCCCTGGACAGTCATCACTCCCAGATGGAATATAGGTCAGATGCTGTAATTCAATTTCCATTGAGCGACTGGTCATCTAGAGTAATCCAGAAGCCTGCATCCTGTAGACTCTGGGGTTAACCTACCACCAGAACTATGATATCAGGCTGCCAGGCTTTCAGGTGAGCTGTGGGAGAAGCTCAGTCTGCAGTTCCAACAAGGTGGTGTGAGAAAGTACAAGTGTGTAATTGTATAGTCGCTTAATCTTGTTAGTGTCTACACGCACATGCAGCTCGCCTGGAAAAACATCAACAGAGCAGGTCAACAATTACTGTACCAGATATCGGAGACATCTGTTTGTTATGTGTATTGATGAGATAAACACAGGTATAACAACTGTTCCTTTATTTGATCTGTTATGGTCACAAAGGAGATGCAGTTGAATCGAAGCAGAGTCGGAAAGGGATATGGAAGCTTTGAGTCAGGCTTGTTTGCACACACAGACAGGATCTGTCTGTCTACTGTCTGAGACAAAGCTCTAATTGACGTCAGGACGGCTCATGTAGCTGCTTACGTTCCCTTTTTTTTTTTTTTTTTTTAAACACAAGCGAGACGGAGACAATGCAATAATAAGTGGGAGCTTTCCAATCCACATCTGTAATTGAATTTCTGGGATGTGTGCACAGTCATTTTTTCTCTAACCTATTTCTGGATGACCTGCAGCGACACACTCCACGCATTTCCTCATGTACACAACAGCAACCTGACAGTCTCAATATATGATGTCTCCTGGCAGTGAGTTGAGTGCAGTATATTTTATAAATGGGCAGTGGGAAGGAAGTGGAAGTGCACTTTTATTGATGAGGACCAGGTTAATTGTTAATAGACATAAAACTTTGTTGATAACCGAACACAGGGGCTGAGCCTCTGATTAAAAAGTCTTATTTTTGACACTACTGTGCATCCGGCATGTTTAGGTCATAATGACTTCAGTCGCTTCCTTTCTTTCGGAACTGGAATTGCTTATAAGGAACTAAGTGTTGGCATAAAGAATAGCTTTTGATATTCTGAAATGATAGCTTCTCATGTTGTTAAAATCAGTACTTAACAACATATGAACGATTGGAACAAGGTCAGCTGTGTTATGACTTGGCAAAAGAAGGACTCAAATGCAGTCAAGGTACAATACCCTCTTTAGACAGAGCGAGAACTCAACAGGCTATTAAACTCTAAACTCGTCAACGTGGACCAGTACTTCATAATGAAAACAATCGAAGGCAAGAAACACCAAACAAATAAACTGAAAATTGTTTCAGAGGGAGGAAAGGACAACAGGCCAAAGCTAGACTGATCTGAATAATTATCTATGAAAAGTTCACAAAATGAAATCACTCAAGGGGAGAGAAACAAAAGGCCAGAAACAAAAACCATGCTGCACAGAGCTAACTAAACTAAAACTCAAAATGACTCCAAGAGGAGGAAAAACAAAGGCACTATGACATTAAACTAGCTTCTCAAGCGGACCAAAAAAACGTTATAAACAAACAAAAATTACTCTTCTACAGAGGTGCTCAGGGGAACAGAAATACAAGTGAGGCAATACTTAGAGAAAGGCTGTGGTAATGGCTGGAGTTAGACGCTATACTCTGGCAACAAGACAGGGGGAGTCGAGTACTATATACACATGAGGGAGGGAGACACAGGTGGACACAGTCAGGTTATCAGGGAACACAGCAGACCGGTGACACAGGAGGAAGGGCAAGTGACCTGAAACCAGAGGAATATTATTCTTTCAAAATAAAACATGAATTTCACGAGACAAAAACCCAAGACAGGACGCCTCTCACCGTGGTGTGACAAACTGTCCCACCAGTGGGATTCCATTATTCCAGCATTAATGTTTTCACCTGTTACAATGTGTCCCCAACCTTGTTCACATCTGTTTAGATTAGATGCTACTGTTGATGATGGAATAAGGTCCAGGTGATCGGTGAGGTTATTCGAAGGTGTAGCATCTTCAGTAGTAGCAGTCATTTCCTATTTAATAGACTCAACTTTTACAACTCTTTTGTTTCATGATACAAACTGATTCCATTTCATCAGAGATTTGAATGTGAGCTAATGGAGGAAGCACATATTGCAGTTCCTGCATCTAAAAAGGAGGAAGGAACTTCTTAGTGAGACTCCACTCTGGACAGACTGCAGGTGTTGCTGCGACTCATTCTGCCTTAAAAGATCTGTGAAAAAAGTTGATTGGTGCCGGACCCATTCCTTCTCTGACACAGTTGGGTAACCAGTGTGATGTTAACATGATGTCTGCTGTGCATGCTTTCAGGACCATAGCCTACTGTCAGTGGGTGGACAACCTGGAGGAAACGCAGAAGCTTCTGGCAATGAGCGGCCCCCTGAGCGACACACTGAAGTGGCTCCTGAGCCACCTGAACGGAAGCATGGTGCGCAGGGAGATGTACGGCCACGGCATCGGACGCTTCTCTAAGGAGGAGGTTTATGCTCTGATGGAGAAGGACATGAGGACGCTGGCCACACTGTTGGGTAGGAAAAGGGCTGCTTGTGTGCACGTGTGTGTGTGTGTGCATGTTTGTTTATTTGGGACAATATAATTACTTTCATTTGTTAGGCCTGGACAAAAGGAGGACTCAAATGGAGTCAGGGAACGATTAATCCAGGCTTTAATTCAGACAAGCTGGGTACCCACTTCAGACAGAACAAAGGAAACAGACGTGGCTATAAACACCAAACAAACTAAAAATCACTCTTCTTCAAAGGAAATCAAGGGAACAGAAATAACAACAAGGCAACACTAAGAGACAATACAAGGCTGCGGCACTGGTGCTTCACTACAAGACACTAGAGAGCAGGGGGAGCCGAGGACTATATCCACGTGAGGGAGGGTGACACAGGTGGACACAATCAGGTAATCAGGGAACACAGCAGACCGAAGACACAGGAGGAAGGGCAAGTGACCTGAAACCAGAGGAAGATTACTCTTTCAAAATAAAACATGAATTTCACAAGACAAAAACCCAAGACAGGACACCTCCCACCGTAATAGTGTAACTTTACAGCTGTTACAGCCTAAAGAAGAATAAGTCAGGCATTGGGAGTATTGATGTGTTGATGAGAATGACGTCTGTATTAAACTCATTTGTTACGGTTAGACCATAATGACCAAAGTGAATATTGTTGGATGGTTCTGGTAGATTAATGTGGCCTAATGAAGCATTAGACCCTTACAAATCATTTCAGAATACATATGCAAAGTGATATATCCTTTAAGGACGGTATTAAGTGTTGTGTAAATGTATTGTCTTTCATTGCCAACAAAAAACCCAAAGATTCATTCTTATATACTGTATGTCAAAACAAAACAAACAGTATCTGTCATTGCCCCTGTCTTTGCTCCAAGTGAGATATAAGAGAGACAAATGAAAACAGGGAATGTTCTGGATGCCACGGAGACACAATATCAGTGTGCAGATGGAAACAAAGAGTGAGAGGCTGGAAAGGAAAAGGTATTTGCATCGATCTGTTTGGGCCATTTCAACAAACGACCACTTGGTGTAAAACGGAAAGTTATTCCCAGCATGAACGCATTAGTACACTCCGCTTCTCTTTGAAGGTTTTCCAGACCTAAGCACCTGGAGTATGAATCTGAAAATGTGTTTGTTGCTGCCAAAACAAAAGTGCAGGACTCCCAGCTACACGATCAAATCAGTTTATTTTGAACTGTATTCTCTGAAGGGACAGTGGAGGAGTAGATGGGTTTGGCAAAATTATATCTAAGGCCACAAATAAATAATATCGACTATTTGTATGTGGCCTTACTGTAGTGTTTAGATTTATACCTGTGTCATCAACATTGGTTACATGTTTTATTAAAAAGTGTCGAGGGTAATCTTGATCTCCACGTCTTCTTGATCTATCTCTTTGCTAATGCGATGAATCCACCCCTCCCAGAGTATCTACCACTTGCGAGTTAGTAACAGAAGGTCAGAGTGTGTTAGAAAAGCACAACTACAAGTTTGGAATCAGAAACAAGTTATAATCAATGATAATTATTCTTGCACAAGAAGAGGACATACAGCACACTTCATATCAGTGTCTCCCAGCACGCTCTGAGGTCAGCCTTAATGAACCAAGTCTTTTAACAGGCAGGTGAAAGAGAAACACTTGTCACAGTTATGTATTTTGAAAACATAATTCTGATCTCCAGTGTATTTATCTCCGGAGTTCCCAAAACCGTCCGCAGTACTCTCCTCAGCAGCCACTGCATGTACTAGGCGAGAGGTTCGTTTCCAACAGTCGAAGACAAAACCATTCACGCTCCCGGGGTTTGACATTATACTGTAGTATCATAGTATTCTGACTTTGTAAAGCATTAGAAAGGTGATTCCCAACCACGGAATATATCCCTCCACCTCTGCAGTTGTCAGGGGGTATGAAGCAAGATTGTAGAAAGCAGTTCAACTCATTTGAAAAAAAACTGATTTGATCGGGTGTGATGCTGACCAGCAAGCTCCGAGCTACAATAGGCTGGCTGCACAGTACATCTCCCACTAGCCTGAGTGTTTTGTAACATCTATAGACTGTAATTCATGTGCTAAAACCAAAGTGGCTCCCACTGAAAGCGTATGAAAACTGTTTAGCAAGAGAGGAGTTGATAAAGTCAGATAAAGGGGCCTTCACATGATCAGCGTTTTGAGCTGGGCTCACCGCGAGGTTGGGCGCAGAGACCCAGGAGCACGTGTCTGCAGACCCGGAGACCTGCAGATTCAGTCCCGCATGTTCAGACACTTGTGTATTTTTGACAGTTTTACTTACTGGTTGTCTGTAAAACTGCAAATGCACAGAGTCTGGACCCTAGGTATTGGGAGGTTCAGATATCTAGTCCATCAGCTTCATTACATACTTAGCTAAATGTAATGGATAAATAAACAGTTGAAATACTGTAGTTCGCTAAATGTAATTGATAAAAGGAGCATACCCATGTTCCCCAGGTCCTGTGTTCCCTGGTCTCATAAGCCTCTGCCTTCGCTGATTTAATTCAGCATTTTGCTAGGGTTAGAGGTTACGGTTAGGGTCAGGGTTAGAGTCTACATAGGCCTATTTGCCGGGGAATTTGACACTGACTATGGAAAAAATAACACACTGGGGGAACATAGGACCCAGGGAACAGGTACGCTCCCCTTTGTTTGCGACCGGGGAACATCAGACCCTTATTTTGAAAAAGCGTCTGATTTTCCCTGCTAGTCACAGAAAGGGTCCTATGTTCCCCGGTCTGCTATTTATTTCCACCATCAGTGCCGAATTCCATGGCATATAGGCCAATGTAGACCCTAACACTACCCCCTAACCCTGACCCTGATCCTAACCCCTAACCCGAACAAAATGCTGAATTAAATCGGTGAAGGCATAAGTTTATGCACCAGGGGAACATAGGGATGACTCCATTGATAAACAGTTGAACTAGTTAGCTAAAAGTATAATGGATGAATAGTTTAAATATTAAGCCAGAAGTCTGGATATACCGTTGAAAGTTTCAGCTACAACGTATGGATAAACAATTGAAATGATTAAAGTAACGGATAAATCGTTCTAGTCAGCTAAATGTAGGGGGTTAACAGTTAGTCATTGATAAATGGTTGAAAGATCCAGCTTCTGCCACTCCAAATGGGAGTAGAAGATCACATTGTATGAAACAAACATCACAACAGTATTTTTGTTACTTAACTTTCACTTTAAAATCAATCGAAAGGCAGGGTGGTGTTGATGAAGGGATGCTTCAGGTCATCTGAGAGAGCTGCAGGGGTACATCTGACAAAAAGCATTGAAAATCACCTATAGCTTGTTTATTACCACATTATGTTATTGTTACAATATATATATTTTTTTTTTTTTAAAGGAAAAAATAGACAAAAAAAGATAATTTTGCTGCATCAAAACTCTAACTTGCTGTATATGGTGTGTCCTGTAGGAGATAAGAAGTACTTTATGGGCTCTAAGATGTCGACATTAGATGCTACAGTGTTTGGGCATCTTGCCCAGGCTATGTGGACTCTGCCTGGGACACGACCAGAGCAACTCATCAAAGGTCAGTGGATCTGTGAAGTACACAAATCGAACAGAATATTCCATTAATTAACTAAACAATTGATCAAATCATAGCATATTTACTCTAGATACTCTTGCTTCAGTTTGATCTTTGTTATAACCCTGTTTTTTACCATATAAGCATTATTTACATTGTCGTTTACAGTTTTCCTTTCTGATTTGTCACGGATGTATTTGTCTGTTCCAGTCACTAGATGGCAGTGACAGTGTGCTGTAGTGCAGGGCTGCTGACAAAGGCTTTGGTTGTTGCTTTCAAATCTTGCACACAGGAAACACTTGAGTCTCTTATCTTCACAGAGCAAAATCAGAGCCATTACTGTCACAGATGAAGGTACTCCGTAGTTGTTTTGATACTAATAATGTCAGTTTATGATACTTTTAATGAAAGGGCTCGTAATGAGGAGATAACACAAAATACGTCTCATAAAGTATCTCAGGTGTATTGTCTGCCTCTGTGTCAGACTCAAAATGTCAGTTAACACCAGTCTCCCTCCTGCTGGTTTTAACTGTACTCGTAAGAGATTGTGCACGTGAACCTGCTGTCTGATGTCTTTACAGGAGAGTTGATCAACCTGGCCATGTTCTGCGAGCGGATGCGGAGGAGGTTCTGGCCCGAGTGGTTTGTGGAGGTGGAGGATCTTTATTATGATGGAGACAGTGAGAGCAGCAGTGGCGGCTCCCCTACAGGCCTGCTGAACTTTGGCCTCTTCTCCAGGACTGACACTCTGGACGACAGCGAAGCCAGCAGCCACTCCGCCGAACACACGCACACACACTCGCCTGACTCTGACCACTCACTCTTTGACTCGGACGTGGGCACGGGATCCGAAAATGACATTCAGCTTAAGGAGGAGTTGATTCCCGACCTGGAGGTTTGACCTGAAAATGGTGGTGATTGGGTGACAGATTGAGACTGACAGGAGATGACAACTGTGTCGGCTAGCTTGAAAAGTCTGGCAGTCTATACCCAAATACCCCAAATGATATACCTTCCTGATGGACAGACTGGGTATTAATATGCAGAGCATACACACTGAACCTCATAATACATATGCTACTGTATGGTTTGCCCCCTCCTGTAACATCAGAACTGTCCCTGTGGCAGTTTCTCTTTGCCTTATTTGTCTCGTCCTAAGATGCAGAAGCTGGTGTGGAAGGTTAACACTAAGGAAACATCTGATCTCATGAAAAGTGCAGCAGTGACAGAAGAGTGTTGTAGACATGACAGGTGGCACTACACTTGCTATGAAACGATGCAACTAATCACCACTCTGCCATGTGTCTTAACTCGCAAACCCATTGGAACAGGTGGAGATTGATCATGTGGCTGGAAGGAGCAGCTGCTGTGTCTCGGCTGTTAACCATCCATGCACTGGAGAGGAAACACAGATGACACCGAGTGCCACTCCATGCTCTAGATTGATCCTCGTTTCATTTCCTTTATGCTACTGGATGTAGAAAGAATCTGTATCAAAACAAGATATATGGCTCCATCAGAACACCACCTCACATGCACTCATAGTCCTATGGAATAGAAGTCCGAGGAGCAGATTTGTGCCTGTTTTATGTATTTCTCTCTTTTTTGTCATTATTTGATTGCACTTTGTTATTGGGTAAGTTGGAGTTTTCCATCAGTGATTTTAGCATCTCTGTAAAGTAAAGTGCTGTCATTTATATATTTGACCACTAGATGGAGTCAGCAGTCAGCCTGAGGCCTCCGTTATTCTGTAACATCAAGGTCGTTCCACGCTGAGCACCTGCAGTCCATTTAACACAACATATAATTTATCCTTCAGTCCTAAACTGTGATATTGTGGTTCCCATTCATAGGTCATTCATTGGTAAGTCAGTCTGCTTGCAGGTGTAATGTGTCTACATATGCATACTCACATACAGTGACTGAGCGCAGCAACAAATCAGCCTTAGTATTTTCAGACTACAGAAACGGGCGATAGAGACTGCAACAGATATAATTTATTTTCAGTGCCACTTTATTATTCTTTCTATATGATCATTTGTGTCAAATATATATTTTGTTAATCTTTGTTTTCTTATTGCTCTCAAAGAGAGACGTTCTTTTTGCACTAGTGGAAATTAATTTTCACCTCATTTTAATTGGAGCAATCTGCTGTGGAGATGGAGATAAAGGCCTAAATGAATGGGAAACATAAATGTGTATATCAGTAGTGCAGGATGCTGAGTGTTCTGATCATGATTGTTCTGCTTATGTTGGCTGTGGGTATGTGAATTTTACTGGGTGTGAATGTCATCAATAAAGCAGTTGATGAAGTCTTTGCAGAGACAGTCAGAATACCAAATCAAGTGAACTGAACATTGCTTGTTTAAAAATCTTGGGTATGAAATGGACCAAAATTTCTGGGGAAGTGGTCACTTTTGTCTGTCAGCTTGGTGGAAGTGCTCGTCATGGCAATGAGATTGCTGTTACAAAGAGTGTGGTGCATATAGAGTAGACTTGATTTAGGTTTAAGGCTCAGTTCACCCAAACAGCAAAGCTTCCTCACTTAAGTCTAGTGGTATTGAGCCGTGCGGATAGTTTTGGTTTATAACCACATTCCATGATGGATGGGTTTTTTTTAACCTCCGGGGATGGAGAATGAAGCCAACGCAGAAGTTGAATTGAGCCCCATGTTAAAATGTTCAGACCACTTTGAGAAGGGTGGTTGCTGTACTTCAGCAACCAGGCTGCATTCTGCCCACCTCAGCTCAACCCACACTCCACCTCTTTGCTCATTTTTTAATTAGCCACCCACACTGAGCTTCACAATGGCCTACTTCAGAAACTGAGGGCTGATGGCACCGAGACTGCATCCATGTTGTATACAGACGATGGAATTTGGAATAAAGAGTGGCAACTCGGGTGCCAGAGTCAGTATTTTTATATTAAAGGATTAAATGACAATGTGACACTTGTAATGATGAACCCACAGATAATTATCAGTTGACTCCACAGATTTCCTAAAGAGCATTTTAGAATGGTCTTACTCCTTGTTTGGATTTTACAGCTCACTGCTTTACTGCTTGGCTTCACTGTTAATACTTGAAGAAAAGCTAACCTCAATGGGTCCTAAAAACCCACCGTACACAACCTGCTTACCACCAAACAGACAAAGCTAGTGACTAGTTTGTGACCATAGTGGATAATTTAGCCCCGATCAGAGTACGTTTTAGCAGCTTTTTAATTGTATTCAGTGAGTGAAGCAGTTTGTTTGCTGCTGTTGTGTTGCCTCATGTTTTTGCATTGGCACCCTGAATGCGTCAAGTTGAAAAAAATTCAACTCAGAGCCAAAAAACGCACATTGTATTTAGCGTCACAGCAAAAAGGCGACTGAGGACGGGTTATTTGGTGGTTGCCCCACAAAAAACACACAAAATCCATCTTGCCAGGCTCCAAGTAATGGGTTTGTCTTTCAGTTAGAATTCATCCGGCCGATAGGCTTTCTGTGAGGAGCTACTGGCAGTTGAGGGGTGAGGGGGGAGCGTGGGCAGTCGACGACACGAGAGGCCACCGCTTGTTCAAAACAACAATGGCTGCTTCTATAGAGGTTAGCTTAAATGCTGCAGTAGCATCATTTTATCAGAACTGGAGAGTCTTTCTTCAACTTTTTAACTTTTCTTGATGGAAAATATGTTTTCTCTCTTTTTTTGACTGACTTCGCGAGCGCTTAATAGACAGATGGTTCATCCAATCACCTGCCAGGTATGTTTTGAAAGCACCTGCCCCTTCCCAATCAGATTCTAACAAAGCCTTCTCCGATGGTTCTGTATGACAAATCATCTGACAAATGCGCTCTGTCTGATCCGGCCCTAGAGGAGCTTCGTCAAATACAGACGCTTTTGTCATGGCCCTTGGCATCTGAGACCCACGCACAACGCACTCACATTTACTAACATGCATTCACTACCGCACCGACTGTGACAGAGAAAGAGTAACTCGGATAACAACACACACAGAGGGGGAGTGACTCTATTCTCTGCGCAGGACGCCATTACTCCACTATATCTTTAAATAGCAGATATTTGTCTGCTGCCTCAGGAGTTGTTGGAGAGCAAAAACAAAGTAAATATTCAACTTACATTCATATACGGTCATTCTCCATATCTGCTCGATCAAACTATTTTCTAATGCAATGAACCCAACCCTCTCAGAGTATCTGCAGGGCTACATACCACTTGCGCTAATAATTGCAGTTTGGGTGAAGTGACCCTTTAAATGATAGCTTGGATGGATAGGGGAGTTAGTGACAGAAGGTCAGAGTGTGATCCAGATACTTGGACTCTAGAGACAACCTTCTTCCTTCATGCCGCCCTGTGGTTTGCATCCCGCCCTGGCCTGGATTGTGCACTTTCAGTTGCCTCATCCAATCTGGGCATCATATACCGTTGGACTGCTTTAATCAAGCCATATTAACACTAAATGTCTTGTTATTGGAATCAGTGTAAATATTGTATGTCTGATAAAGTGTACCATACTGTATGTAGAGGTGACTGATCAAACAATAATGAAATGTGAATGTGAAGTCATACACTGGAGTGACTGAGTGATTTCAATAAAGAATAGCAGTGACAATTTTAAACAGGCATTGTGTCACCATGAGTTTAATATGTGTCCTTATTATGTGTCTCAGATTAATAAAAGGGCATTGATGTCTGTAGTTTAGTAATCATAATAGCCCACAGATTGTGTTATATTGTCATATCTCTGACTGTGTTTTATGTGTGTGTTTGTGTGTTTTTCAATCAGGCTAACAAGTCACAATCATTCATGTGCGGAGGGGGGCTGATTAAGACTCTGCCAGCTGCTGGAAGCGAGACAAGGAGGAGACAGGAGCAGGAACTGGAAGAGGAAAAGTTACCAGAAAAAAAAAATAGGGGGATAAGAGAAAGTTGATTCAGGGCAAAGAGGCACAACATTATGTGGAAGTAACCAGGAGCAAGAGGAGAAGGAGGGATAAGGAGGAGGAGAGGAGCAGGTGGTTGAGAGGAGAGAAGGGGTGAGGAGGCCAGCACTGAAGAGTGAAGAGATAGACAGAAGTCACTGGAGAGGAAGAAAGAGGAAAGGAGCATCGAGAGTTTTTGGAGGGGAAAGATGGAGAGTTTAAGTTAAAGAGGAGATAGGAGGAGGATGGAGGCGGCAGAAGGGAAGTAAAGGAAGGGGAGTCAACAGGGAGGAGAAAAAGCAGACAAGGAAAAATAGGAGTAAGAATTAGAGGAGAGGAAGAGGCGGCTGGGCTAGGGGCCCGGGGAGGAGAAGCGAGGGCCACGGATCAGGAACCATGCTCCCGGGGGACAGAGCAGGTGCAGGCTGCGAGCGAGGCCTTTGGGCCTGAAGGGGCTGCCAGAGCTTAAAACAATCTGCACTGCTCCTTTTTTTAATTTGGCTCTCTGAACAGCCCGCCCTCCACGCTGACTCTCTCTCTCCCTCTCTCTCCCTCTCTCTCCCTCTCTCTATGCTTAACAGATCAGCGATCCACAAAGAGGGGTAAACACACAGAGCAAAATTAAAATCGCAACTCCCCTGGCAAGGCAAAACAAATTAGAGCAAACAAATTACAGAGAGTCAACACACAAACAGTGGAGCATCTGTGGCTCTCTGGACTACTGAAGCCGGTGGCTACCTCCCACACCACCACCACCACCACCACCTATAGTACATGTTCACAATAAACTATGTGTCAATCCTAAACACTCTTAGCATATTCTCTTTAAATCACTGTGACTGTCTGTGTGCAGAACAGTCCTCCTTATGGTGGTGTTTTGGGCATCATTTTCTCCTTTTGCATGTTTAAAATCAGCTTCAGAAGGTTTAAAATAGGCTCAATGTTTATGTTTATGAGCATCTGTGTGTCATATGTAAATACATGTACAGTAGTGCTTTCTTGAATACCAATTAAGGGTTATTTGTGTAACTTTCAGAAAACGCTTGTTTTTAGCGCATATCGTCCTGTTGCTCGCATGCGAGCTAACGTTAGCTTTAACCTAGCTTGTAAAAGTGGTGGACCTACTTGGGGCTTTAACTGCTTTATATGTAACAGCAGTATATGAACATCTGTTTGATCGTAATATCATAAATAGCACTTGCATAGTGCATGTTTTGATTTATCATGCTGAAAGCTTATTTGTTTCCTTCACACTTATGTATTGGTTAAGTATTTACACACTTGTGACATCACACATGCTGCAGTGAAAACATTTCTACTGTAAATGCTCATTCAACTTATTTCCGAACTGTTACTGTCTGAGAAGAGGAGGTCAGTTAATGGAAATGGTCTGTTTAACTACTACTGTGGTAATTGTTATTCAAAATGCAGTACACCCTACTTTGAAATGGGCATTCATACTTAGAGGTTATTTCAATCAACATCCAGCAAACAGGACTTCATTGCCTTGACAGTAATAGAGTGAGACAGCCAACCGTCATGATTTGTTCTGACTATCTCCTGTTAAATGTTATAGCTTTATGATTACTGTAAATTCCGACTTATTGGTCGCCTAATTGAAACAGTTCGGAATCCAGATGTTCAGCTTTTCTCTAAGAAAAAAGTATACCTGTTGGGTGACAGGCTCGCATAACCATAGCCACAGAACGGCTCAGGAAATGCTCCAGCTCTTTTTGGCGTCCTGACTTCATCACACATTATCCGTACTTGTCGTCACTTCATCCTCCTCAGTGCAGATGGGCCCGGCCGGTAGTGGCGGCTGGAGCTGATGCTGCTTCTGTCTGTGTGTTTGTATTTTTTGTTTAAACAAGTGGTCAATAGTTTTAAGTTTAAAGCAGATGTGCATTCACGTCTCTTCGGTGGAAACCCAGTCTGCAGCAAGGGCGGATGACGAGACAGGAAGATCCACATCCAGTGCAAAACGATCTATGAAGAGGAAAACGGATTTGTCAAGAAGGGTGTCCAAAAAAGAGTCTGACAACAAACGCAATAAAACGCATACCAATATCGGAGTTGCGTTTCAAAGATGGAGAGAAGTTCAGGATAACATTGGTGTGAACTTGAACTCGGAGCTCACTGTTCTTCTCTTGGACAGGTGAACTACTAAATGATTTTTCCTGTAACAGCTCCAGTTGCTGTGATGGGGGTTAGGTTGTGTGGGCTGATTTACCATGTACACAGTCTGTTGGAAGTTGCTAATACGTTGCCAATACGTTAGCCTCCTGCTAACCGTAGCCAAAGATATTCGGCTGCTGCTAATAAAAGTTCAGGTTCTTGTTGCTACTTAAGACTCCTGAATCATACTAATTCACCTCAAACGTCTTCACAGACCTACAAGTTTGCCAAGAGTGAGAGCAAATTCCCTTCGTTCATTTTAACAATCGCAATCATGATCGGGACGATGTAATTGAGTGAGGCGTAAGCAGACTGATACAGGTGAACATCTGGTCAAAGTTAGTTCTCCATTTCAGTCAGCCCGGCCATCTAATGAACTCATTCAGCACTGTTCAGTAATGCCTAAATATAAATACTATTTACTATCGCTCATGTTTAAAAACAGGATTTTCATACTTTTGGAAAAAGAAGCTTTGGATAGTTTGCCTCGGGCAGGGACTGTCTATCTATCATCAAATGCCTGTGCTTGTCTGGTAGGAAGAGCTTGGGTCAGAGCTACAGGGGAAGCCAACCCTGCTCCTGGAGAGCTATTGCCAGGGCAGTAGCTCTCCAGGACCAGGGTTGGCTTCCTCTGGCTGAGGAGATGAGACCTGTGTAGACTCAACAATTACCTTTTTTCTAGGTTTCCCTGCCTACTGAGGCCCTGTTTAGACGAAGACGATCTAGAAAGGAAACACAAAAGTGGTGTTGCATTCTCACTTATTATTCCTTGTTCAGACAAGCTTCGTGGTGGGAAATGTGCGTGCATTCGTTGAGGCAAAAGTGTGTGAAATTCAATGTAGTATGCACGTCAGTTGTCTAGGTGGTGCTGTGAAGCACTGCCACACAACAGCACCCAGAGCTGGTGCATGCGTAGAAACTTCCTTCTCCTTCTCTCCCTAACAGCGGAGAAGCAGGACGCCGTACAGTGTGACAGGGATCTGCAGCACGGTCTGCAGCCTCCCACCGCCTCGGCTTCACCCAGGACACTTGAATGTCCTACTGATGGAAACAGTCTCACATGTTTCCATCAGTGGGACATGTACGCAATATGTACTTAACGTAAACATGTACGCAACGTGAGCCAGCGTGAGCAGATCAGAGCACACTTGCGTTTTTACCCCTTTACACAGAAACACAACAGTGAGGGTGGTTTTACTTTTTGTGTTTTTAAGTACCAAAAACGCAGTCGCCGTCTAAATGAAAGGTACATCTGATAAAATATTTAGTCGTTTTCACCCAGGAGCGTTGTGTAAACAGGCTCTAAGAGTTTGACAGTTTATTGTGAGATTGTTTAGTGAAAGGCTCTGGAAATAGCCTAATGAGAATGACTAGATTTCATGTTACTTTTGTGACGTCATGTTTTCCCTCCACTTCTCAACTCTGAGTGCTTCTGCCAAGATTGAGATCAAGATGCCAGTGTGTTTGTCCCAGAATGTCCACATTCCGGCAAAAATGGGTGATCTGGACGTAGGGCTAAACGCATTTTCGGGAGGAGTATTCAGTTGGTCGTAATCTCTAACTCACCACTAGTGGACGCTAATTGACGTCTCTGTTTTACTGCAAAACTCTAATTGAGCAGATAGAGAAAAGATAAGTCATCAAGTGTAACCAGCCTCCACTGGTGGGAACTGAAGTGAGGGACTTGGGGACGCGCAAAAGGTCACATTTGTTGGGAGTTTCCCAGCAAATCTGTCCCGAAACCTTTATAAAGAAGTCAGTCCACAGTCTATTATAGACAACCAAGTAAGTTGTTGAAGGTCTCAATTTTAAGTTACAATAACAACATGTTCACCCATATGCAATAAAAAATGACTGATACATGTAAAATGTTACACACAGAACCTTTTAAGAGAATGCTGTTCTTAATGCAACACCTGTTTTCTCTCTTGTCTTGCAGTGGTGTCATTAATCTGTTCTAAAGCAATTGTTCAGTGGGGCTTTGAGCGTATTGCTAACATGCTAGCATGCTGATGTATAGCAGGAATACTTTTTAACATCTTCACCTCCTGAAATCTTGAACTTCTTCGGACTTATGCCGGGGTGGCATAAATGCGCACACACGTCATAAAACCATTGATTTACCATTTCTGCCTCCAGTACTCATATCTTTAACCCTTCGAGACCCGTTATAGACCCATTTTGTCTTTTCAGGGGGTGCAGAATTTAAGCATTTTTTAACACCTGAGAATTGATTAAAAAAACTTTTGACATTTGACATTTGATTTTCATTGGACGGTGAGTACTTGTGCATGCTCAGAAACCCCCTTATTGTCAATATATGTAGGGAAGTCATCAATCTTCTGAATGCCCTAGGTCTCTAGTTTGTGGTTGTAAAGTTTCATGAGGCTGTGATTATTACTAGAGGTCACAACAGCTCAGTTTATACAGTGAGCTCAAGTTTAAAAATAAATGCTCACACTACAATGAAATGGCTACTATAGGGGTCTAAATCATCACACATACAGATAATTGGACTCACTTATCCCAAACTGTCTGGGATTATCATAAAGTAGGCATGTCATGGGAAGACCTACCCATAGAACCCATTTTCATTCAGATGTATTAAGGTCAGAAGTCAAGGGACCCCTTTGATGATGGACATGGCAGTTTTTCCCTCACCAAAATGTAGTCAACTTAGGAGCATTATTTAGCCCCCTTCCGGAAAAGCATGCATTACACGGTCAGTACCAATGCACTCAAGAGATGAGTTCATTTTATAGGATACCATCTTAGCTTTAAAACTTGCTACAGCCTTTTAAAGACAGTAATCTTGATCAAGATTGATTGACTTGATCGTCTCTTACTGGGATGGCTCCTGGGGTGGCCAATCAGATTTCAGGCCATTCCTTACAAATGCCCCTGTCGATGATGGCACTAGATGAAAGTCAAGGAGACAGTGATTCCCAACCAGTATGAGCATTTCAACAAAAACAGAAACACCTCTGGGTTTGGTTACTCTTTAGGGCGCACTCACACTGTCCTTCCGCACCGCGCCCCGGGCTTTAGGGTACTTGTCCCCCCTCCCCTCTCCCCCCGCGCCCAGGCCCGTTTGTACTCACACTGCCTGGGCCTCACGCAAATGCTTCTTGCTGTCCATACGTCATCACGCCGTAACACGTCACACGCATTGATTGCCGTCATCGCGATGTGTCGCTTTGTTTACAAATCTTTCCATAGACCTCTGAGTTTTTGTGCGTCTTGTCCGACTGTTTTTGAATCTTTTCATCGACCAAATCTGCAGTAAACACTCCACCTCCGCATCACAACAACGTGAACCTTTCGCCGCCATGTTCGCGCATGGTCCCTCCTTCTTTTTTCTATGTCCGAACAGGCGCACATAAATTACGTCAGAACCGTCGTAGGCCTCCTGCTCGTACACGTGCGCGCGCTCGTGCTCGTACATGTGCAAACGCGCTCTACAAAAGCCCACCTCTCTCAGGCGGGCCGTGGACGGGCAGTTATGCGCGGAACGGGTGCACTCACACTGCTCAAACGCACTAGGCTTTAGCTGAAAAAACGGTTTTGGCCCGGTGCGGAAGGACAGTGTGAGTGCGACCTTAGAGTCAATTGGCTTCGATTTTTTGGTAAATCCAAAATTTACAACAAGCATCCTTGTTATTATTATTAGTATTTTTTAACATATTTGGACGCTGACTACAAAACAGAGAAATGAATAATGGGTTTTCAGAAATAAATAAAGAAAAGTTTTTTTTTTTTTGCTCTTTGACTTAAAGTGAGTGAAGTTTTCGATATTGTGCAGCCATGTTTCGATGGTGATGGCAAGGATAGCATACCGCCTGCCGGTATCTTTATTAAAGTGAATTGGTGATTAATCACCCTCATGCATAAATAATATGCAAATAATAGCCAAATCTTACACATGATCCATGATGATGAAGATACAGAAAAATAGCAGTGCATGGTAAAAATAGCATACTGTCGATATTCAGAACAGATCATGTCTTATTAAGAGGAGCCAAGCTTCCTCTGTAGTGCACCATGATTATGAGCATACGTTTGGGTTTGATGAAGAGGTACGTGAGTTCATCTGACAGGGCTTTAGGGGTACCTCAGACCAAAATTGTTAGGAACCACAGCTGTAGGGGATATACAGTAAATGTCTGTACCAAATTTCATCACAATGTCATTGTTTTTGAGGTAATTCAACAACAATTTGACCCTAATGGAAACACACCTACGCTTGATTTAACTTAGGAAACATTTTTCTAAGGTGGTAAAATGCTATCATACTCATACTTGTAATGTGGCTTGTGAAGTTGAGTTCTGAATCCAACCAAACCTGCTCACTGGGAGACAATATCAGCTTGGAGTGGATCTCCTGTCTCTGACTTCTATCTACCTAGGATCTCAGTCTTTTCTTTGTTTAACTGCAGAAAGTTTAGGATCATCCAGGGTCTAATGTCAGTGATACAGCCGACAATGTCATTTATAAGGATGAGGTTGCCATATGAATGTTCATTCATTCATTCATCTTCAACCGCTTGTCCCTATTGGGGTCGCGGGAGCTGATCCCAGCTGACATCGGGCGTCAGGCGGGGTACACCCTGGACAGGACGCCAGTCTATCGCAGGGCACATAGAGACAAACAGGGACAGACAACCATTCACACTCGCATTCACACCTACGGACAATTTAGAATCATCAATGAACCTAACACCTGCATGTCTTTGGACTGTGGGAGGAAGCTGGAGAGCCCGGAGAAAACCCACACAGACACGGGGAGAACTTGCAAACTCCACACAGAAGGGCCCCAGCTGGGATTTGAACCAGGAACCCTCTTGCTGTGAGGCGACAGTGCCATATGAAAGTGAAATATATATTTGTGTGTCATCAGCATATGAAGGGTAGGATACATTACGCGTCTGTATGATGGAACCAAGTGGCAGAATAAATACTTTGAACTTTACTGGGCCTTGAAGTGAGCCTTGTGGGACCTAGCAGGACATGTTAAAATCACCAAATTTAAAGTTGTTCAAGGATACAGACAATGTCCTGCCTGTCAGATAGGAAGAGAGAGACAGTTAACGACACAGTCACATAGGCCAACTGGATTCCCTAATCCTAAATAAAGTAGTGTCTCGTCTGGTTAAGTAATACTATAACTGCCATACCTATTATTTATAACCTTGTTTCATGTTTTGTCTACATATTATGTGTTATGTTATAACAATTTCCTCCAAGAAGACAAGTGAAGCAGCAGAGGTTTCTATACTCTGCTAAAGATTAAGATTTATTAGAAATACTATGTGCACATAGTCATCTAATTGTACAGTTTGACATTGGATTTGGGCAGATTAGACAGGGATGTCTGAGACAAATAAATCAATCAGTAAAAAGAAGAACCATGGTGTCATGTATTTCCTGGAGAGAGCGATAAATAAGATGGACGGTATGTTTGCGACATTGTTGATGTTTAGGTCATTGAGAGTCCAGCTTTGTCCCTCGCCTGGCTACCCTTTTTGAAACCCCTTCGTTACAGGAAACCACAACAACCATCCAGAGCTTAGTATCGCACCTACATAAGAACTCTGAAGTGGGAGTGGCAAAGCAAGACTCGGCCATTGACCACTTTTATAAGAGCTGTTTCAGTGCTGTGGTTCATCCTGAAGCCAGATTGATACTGTGCACATCATACAGGATGTGGAGCGAGACACTGCTATGCATCTGTTTGCAGACAACCTTTTCCAGTATTTTACATGAGATATTGGAGATTGGTCTGTAGTTGCTTGTCACTGATGAATCTAAGTTGTTCTTTTCCAGTAATGGTGAAATAATAGCATACAGTGTACAACATCAGGATTTGCCTCCAGTACCGGGTGAATCAAAAAGCAAAGGGCCTCCTTTCAAAGTTCATACAGGAAGGGTAATGGGCATGTCTAATGCTCTGATTAAGAGCGGCTGTACGTGGCTGAAAGCTTGGACAATAAATTTGGTGTTTACAATAGAGAGCAGAGTGCAGGTGTTATGACAATTTTTCGGTGGCTATTTTTTGCATCCAGCAGCTGCTTATCTTGTAGTAGTTTGCAGTTTTGTGAAAGTTTTGCTGAAAGTAGAGGGGATGTACAGGGAAAATCTCTTGTCGAAGAGGCACTGACACCAAAGCTAAGTCTCAGATGACAAATCACTTTCAACTGATATTCTATATATTTCCAGTCATTCTGAGGCCTGTTTCGAAAGACAATGTGGTTACTGTAAGTGTAGGCGAGTTAAAGGATGATTCCAGTTTGTTACAGCTTGCATCTTATCATTTTAACATTGTACTCGTAAAAAGAATTGCTAACAACTGGGATCACAGTCACATACTTAAAATTGTTGAAGTTGAACAGGGCAGAACATCATGTACTGTACCCCACAGAACTTAAACAACACCAATGCATAGTTGAACCCCAGTTCTTCTGTTGTCATTGCTGTCATTACTGTGAATATCTCTGTGTATATCATGTAACATTTTGCAAGAAAATATGGGGAAAAAAACAATATACTTAGTATTTAAGACTCAGTGTTAATTCATAGAGTTTTATCTTTCACATGTATTTCATCAGTTACTGTGTTTGTGTGTGTGTGTGTGTGTGTGTGTGTGTGTGTGTGTGTGTGTGTGTGTGTGTGTGTGTGTGTGTGTGTGTGTGTGTGTGTGTGTGTGTGTGTGTGTGTGTGTGTGTGTGTGTGAGAGAGAGAGAGAGAGAGAGAGAAAGCGAGCTCAGTTGGTCTTGGCTGGCCCTCTCCCCCGGTACCGTGGCCCCTCTGGCCCTCTGGCAATGGCTGTGGCCTGTCCATCTGCCTCCTACTGTCTGGGTCTGGTGGGACAGGAGCCATGGAAGACCCCCTGCACCCCTATCAAACCTCCCCCCACCGAACACCCTCACCAGCCCCCAGGCCAGCTGCTCAGGCCCCAGAATCTGCACAGCGCTGCCAGGTGGGCCCCAGGACACGCGGTTGGACCCCTACGCATACACACACGTACATTGAGGAGCACACACACAAAATCACAATACCAACACATATGCTCAGTAAGCCTCTTTACAAATGGAAGCCATATAACACACATGGTTACACGGGTGGCCCACATGAAAAAACGTCCCCCTCTCTCACACACCTACACACACATTGTGCATGCGTGCCAACCCTTTAACATACAACCTTTGCAGGCTCAGGTGTTTCCCACAGCACCCTATAATGGTTTGAGTTCACATGGGTGGGAGACCAACAGGTGGCGCTGTTTTCTTTGCTCATTACAGCTTTATTTATTCATTGGCATGCGGAAGCTTCCAGATGACTTTGGCTGGCCTGCTCATTCACAGGATAAAAAGCAAAGTGTTTGTGTGTGTGTGTGTGTGTGTGTGTGTGTGTGTGTGTGTGTGTGTGTGTGTGTGTGTGTGTGTGTGTGTGTGTGTGTGTGTGTGTGTGTTTGTATGTTTTCCAGGATGCTTCATTCTCACAAGCCATCAACTACATTTTAGTACTTATAATATACCTTGCAGTATTATAGATGTATATTCACCAATACCAACAGACCAAACAGGATGCTTATGTACCTTCTGAGCTAATGATACATTAATACACAGACATAGTCAAAACTGAGTGCCAGCAAAGAGTTTCACAGGGGTCCATACTTGGGTCACTTTTGTTCTTTTGTGCACTTGCTGCCACTTTGTCACATCTTCAAAAAACTACAACATGAATTACATTGCTATGCCGATGACACACAGATCTATCTTCCTGTAGTAACCAATCCCAGCTTGAGAAAGCAGAGAACTACTTTTCAGAAGTTTGTCAGTGGATGTTATGTAAATAGGCAGGTGAAAACATCACATCTGTGTGGAGCGATGACGGGACGGCACCACCAGTGTGATGAACCAACTGCTAATATTCCTGCAATGATAGTGGATGGAAAAGCATACATTAGCATTGCCTTTTGACAATTTTCTGTAAAAACAATTGTGCTTCATTTGGATCGAAACCACGCCCCCATCACAGCGACTTCCTGGTTGATCCAATAAGGAAGTGCCAAAAACTGCAGTTCTCCGATTGTCAACTAGGAGTAGTTTGCACAATAGTGCAATTTCTCATTGACCCCCATGTTAAACAGGCCGTTTTCACAGCATAATTAAACCTGTTTAAGGCCTGGTAATAGAAAACATTCTAGTCTGTATGTTTAGGTCATATCTCCATGACAACACTGAGGGGGTGAATTTCTTTGTACCAGGCTAGTTTTTATTTTATTGGAGGTTAAAGTTTATGAATAATTAGGGGCGTGGCCTCTTGAGTGACAGTTAGCCTCTAGCCCTCACTTCTCCTCAGAGGCTAGTTGTCAGGATTAGCATGCTAATGTCATTTGTGAGGTGGTGTTACTATAAGTGACAAAATGGTTTGCTCTTTGGTCGACTGTACAAATGGTTTAGGAACACAACATATCAGGTCTGTTATAGGAATCAAATGGCGGCACCATGACTCACAATATAGCGTACTATCTATGGCACATACACAAGATACTGATCTGGAGCAGTGGGAGGATTTGGGCCGTGAGGGTCGGTGTTTTACAGTCTATGGGCATGGGACTATGTTGAATATAGAGCCAGTGTTGTCTCTCCTAGAGACATGGGAAATTAAAAAAAAATTACTCCCGTTCCCCCGGTCTCAGAAAAAAATCTCAACATCTCCCACTCCTGTTTATCTAGTAACGTGTTCCGTTAGCCTAGCTCCCGGCGATGGAACCAATGTGGTTCATTTAGTATACCTCAGTTATACATCAGCAAGATGGAAGTATCTCCCTCCCCCAAACATCACATCAATGCTCTTTTTTCTGGTAAGAGCAAATGAGGCGGAGTTACAGTTTAAATATGTTGGCTTCCAGAGGCGGGTACGATTGGATCAAGTTGAGAGAACGGACCTCGACGGACGGCTATGTTCAATTTCTATACAGTCTATGATCGAAACCTGACATACAATATCACCTTTTAAATTGATATGGCAAACAGTTGCCTTAGACATCCAGCTGATACAGAACAGCATCAGCATTCTCTGACCCCCTGAAGAATATGAAATCCAATATTCTCTCTCCTTTTAGCTCTGACTGTGCTCTCTACTAACTATCATGGAAATATATTCCACTTTGTTCACCAGCGAGTTGCTGCATGTAAACAAATAAAGATGTCTGTCTAATGTGGACGAAAAAGACCGTAAGAAAACCAAAGCAGTTAAGTTTTCTGGCTCCAAAACCACCTTGACTTGAATGTAGCCAAAGCTCTGCCACATACAAATCATTATCATCATCATGTGATCCATTATACAAATATTCATTATAGCAGCTGGAACTGTTTTAGAATTCTTCACCTCAGTCCCGTTGTTATATTAACATGCTTACCTGTATGTTTGGGATTATGTCCATGTGTGTGTGTGTGTGTGTGTGTGTGTGTGTGTGTGTGTGTGTGTGTGTGTGTGTGTCCTTTCAAATGTGAAGAGAAGTTGAGGTATTCTATCATCATCGTGGTAACTTCAGTTTTCCGTCACTTTCTCAGATTTTTGACGATCCCTAAATTGTCGCACATTAAAAAACTTTTTTTTCACTATTCTAGATCCTTGGAGACAGAGCTAGGCAGTGAGTCTCTACTCTACAGTCTGATACTGTGTTGTAGCAGAGAAACAGAAACAACGCCATAGACCAGACCCTATCATAGCTCCCCTTCTGTCGACCTATTATCTTGCTCCCCCATGCTTCTCTTCCCTTTTCTCCCCTTTCCCTCGCTGCGCCTTCCTCCGGATGTTATCTCCAGCCGCTTATGCCTTAATACCCCAATTGTTGTACTGTAAAAACAATAATTAGCAATCCCAAATGAGACTGAGGGGTGAATTTCACAGCTTTCTTCTGATGTGTTTTTTTCTCTTTATCTTCCCCTCCTTTTTTTCATAAGAGCAAAAAGAGGTGTAGGGGGGGGGGGGGGGTTCAGGGAGGTATTGGCAAAGCCTCTTTAACTCTGGTATTATGGAGGATTATTTTGTGCCGAGATCCAGGCTTGTGTGTCTGCCCCCCCTCCCTTTCTCTTCCTGGTTGTGGCAGACACGCTAGGTAAACAGTTTGTGTCACAGTTGATTGCGTTTGAGAAATTAAAAAACAGGAATGACAATAGGCCAGGGCTGGGGATGAGGACTGGGGGGACACTGACACCATAAGACCCTGGCTCTTTGGGGACCCCTGGAACGCCGTGTGACAGAGCCCTTGCAGCCACAACAATACAAGACCTCGTCCTTCAGAGAACACTCCTCACTCCCAGTCTCTGAGTATATCTGCACTGGGCCATCTGCTCTCCTTCTCTCTCTTCCTCCTCCTCCTCCTCCTCCTCCATGACGGTGTGTTTGAATCTGGCTCAATTATTCAAGTGTTTACAAGCACAAACACTCTGCCAGGTTGGAGGTGTGTATGTGAGTAAGTGTTTTCTACACATATTCCCGTTGTGATTCACATACACTCTGTGTATATACACACATAGACAGAGCAACATCTGCGTGTCACTGAAATCACTGTAAAAGCTATAGTAAAGCAAGCCATTTACAGTTTACACTGAATAAACCTCATCTGGGGGAAAAAAAGTTGCTATAAAGCTTCTCAGCTTCTCTCTGTGTTGAAATGTAGATCACAAGAGTGCTGGGGAAACAATGGAGGGTATCACTGAAATACACATCCCTGTGTTGAGGATCAACGCAGTGCAGTTCGGATCCATCCCTATAGAGGGCAGTGTGATACTACGGAAGATAACAGGTCTAAACATTTCCTTTTCAAAGACCATATTGAGCACTTGAATTACAGAAAGGTGTGACCAACAGTGCAGTATTGACAGCCTATAAGAATTTCCTGTGTTGTGTGTCGCTATTGACATCAGCTGTACAGTACCACAACAACACAAGTAGTTCATTAAAAGTGAGTAAATGTCAAGTTGTTTGTCAAGTTTAAGGTCTGAAATTTAGCTGTAAGTGGGGAGACTGCTCATGAACACCTTATTGTTTTTTTTATTGTTGTATTAAGCAAAATCAAGTCATGTCTCAATTATGAATCAAGCTAAAGAACATCTAAACTACATCTGAAACCTAAAATGTCATATTAAATTAGAGCTGTGAATACCTGGCTAAACATCTAAATCTAAACTTAAATCAGAAACATTTACACAAACCTGAGTCTAAACGGAAAGTAAAGTCAAACTTATGCAAAAGTTAAACTTTATTTCCAGCTTTAAGGTCATTTCGGACAGCAAGCAAAAGTCCGCCAGCATACTTGCTTGGTTCTGCGAGGTCTCAGTGCGCTGCTCATGGGAATAGAGAGTAAACACCAGGCGCTCCATCCCTGGTAACCACGGAAACCGATGTACGACTGATCCCTGCTGACCAGTACAAGCTAAATTAGCAGTGTCGTTACTTTATGCCTAGCTTAAGTTACCCAATACATGTGTCATAACAGACACACAGAAAATAACTATGCAAATTGCACATATGGACCTGCTGCTACCAATCGTTTTTGCACTATTATGCCACCATCTGCACTTTATTATTACTTTTATTTTTATTGTATTGTTTTGTTGCTGCTATAGCAGTTAGATAATTTATGTTGTGTCACTTACCATTGTGTCTTGCCACTTTACTAATTGTGTCTTGTCTTTGTCTTGTCTAGTCTATGCATAGGAGTAAGGGAAAAATTTCTATTCCTTGTTTGTCTTGTACATGTGAAGAATTGACAATAAAGCTGACTTTGACTTTGACTTTGACTTTGTCATTCTTGCCCCGCTGCTCTGCCCTTCTGTTTATGTCCTGTTAACTGTTCAGAAAACAGCTCTATATTTCAGGGAACAAACAGCAGATTTAACTGCGTGTCACATAGAAAAAAAGTTTAAGACAAATCAACTCTGGTAGCAGGCGGTGTGCGTTTGAGAGGAGCGTGACTGGGACAATTTCACAGGATTGCACGTGTTGTTGCTCCGCCTGTCAGGTTGCCCCTTCCCTACCTGCCTGCTCACCTCTCATTTAAATGAATTACTAGGTGCAGCAATCGCTCCTCGTGTGAAAACACCTTTAGGCTACATCCACACTACTGGTTTTTATTCTCAAAAGATGTTTTAAAATGAAATCGATCTCTATCCAGAAAGGTCAGAAAAAAATCGTCCACATTAACACATCTTAAAAAAAGCATGAGCCTTTACGCACTCAGGCCATAGGCAGATTGTCCAACTTTACTCTACGTGGTTAATAATACAGAGAATACTACAGAGGAAGGACAACAATTGTGAAAGGAAAGCCATTAGATTAATTTGCTTGGATCGACAACGAGGTGGAACTTTAACTGAAAGTAAGTACTCTAAGTAAGTACTCTACGGAGGAATTGTTGGGTCTATGTAAATCATAAATAAGTCATAGAGTGTGGTCTTTACCTACTCTGCAAAGTGTCCTGAGATAACTTTTTTTATGATTTGGCACTATGAATAAAATTGAAGTGAATTGAATAACACATGAGTATAGGGCGGTAAAGGCTGAAAACCCTGATCAACATTTTAGATCAGTATTATCCATCGCCTAAGGAAGCCATGGCAAAGGGAAAAGAACACCTACATGAAATCCGAAAAGGTATGCAATGTAACTAGGCCTATTTAACTGAAGACTGACTGACTGGTAAGAAGACCCAATCAGGTGGTGAATAATGGTGTCTGCAAACATTTCGTAATCTTCCGTAATACAGAAAAGTATTTCAGTTGCCTAAACTAACCACTGGAAACTTTAACTAGCCTATTTCACTGTAAAATACACCACATCAGCATAAAATCATTCATATCATATGCATAGTCTTCACATTGTGGCATCATGTAGTGTCTGTGTAATTCACATTTCACAACATTTAGAACTGATGACTGTTGCAGAAGGCTGAAGTATTTCAGACTAGTGTGTGTCAGCCTCAGAGACCCATGGCCCATTTCCTTCAGTCTTTACTTTGTGTAGAAACATTTACTTACGGCCGGCCGGAGCCACAGAGACTAGCTTAAAGCCAAACACGAGCCCTAACCCATTTATCACCCTGGGCTTTCCTGCCTCTGTTTGTGTTCTCCTTGTTACAATCAATCATGTTTAATTCAATAGGCTTTACTTTGCTAAATCAAATCTGGAGTTTCGGATACGAGTTTGTGTTTACTCGTGCAGCACATTTGCTTATGATTATTTGCATTTGACAATTTAGCAGGAGTAAACCTGTGACAGGTTCCACCCAAACTGTCACACGTCGCGCCTCTGTCGAGGGACCAACCTGCACCGGCCTGCCTGCAGCTCGCAGGCCTCCCCTAATATATAATCTGTTGTTACACTGTCACCGCAAGGAGCACAACCAACCCCGTTGAGACGCCACCGAAATTCATTAATCTAATTAAATATGTTGGATTGCCCAAATGAGACGCTGGTATGGCTTTGCTGCAGGATAAGTGCAAAGTAAGGCTGGGTCCCACAAGAGTAGCATACAGCCGACGTGCACTAACGCTACTGCGCTTCATTACACTCTTAATTACCTATTGTTTCTAACTAGTTGGTGGTGTTTTAATGAGAATCTACAGGCAGTTAAATGTAATCTAAATTTTCTAATCTACTGGTCCATTACCAAGGAGTCAAAATGTTATTGGTTTTGTGAGTAATCAGACTTTTAAATGGTGCTGATATCACTCCCGGAGGGCAAGGAGTGGGTTTCGACTGTGTAATTGAATTCTGTATTTTCCCCTCCTTCCTCTTCTTCTTCCTCTTCCTTTCCTTGGAGCTGAGAGGAAGATTTCTCTGCTGCGGATGGTCGCTCGGGTCGAGGAGCATGTCTTTGGTTCCGGTTGGATCACAAGGTTTTTTCTGCTCGTGGGTCACCATGGCGACCCCATCAAGAAAATGTTTGCGTGTGTGTCTGCAGAATGTGTGTATTTATGTTGAATGTGAATATGTGTGTGCAGGCATTGTTGTGTATGTTTCTGTGTGTTTGTGCCACAGTCAGCCTCAGCGCTCTGCTGTGCTGTCACCTGCAGCCAGATAAGCCAAAGGATTTATCACCCACTGAATTGCCTTTGAGTGGTGGATAAAATGGCTCCAATACATTCTCATATGAAAACGCTGCGAGGTTAATGAGAGCCAAATTCACAGAGGGCTAAATCTATTAGGTTTTCATGGATGGAATCAATCAACATGCACCACACTGGCTGATTTGTCATATTGAAGCATTGCCCGTTTGAATTCCAAAACACAATCCTCCTCATGGAATGATTCACTTTGATTTTGATTGCCTCTTCATCAGGGAGATGACAGCTATGAACTAATTTTCTTTTCTATCATGTTACACACTTATTAGCTCCGGCTGTCCTTGGCAGATGACTGATTCCTTCCTTTTATAGAGCTACAGTTGGATTTTCCTCAGGTCTGTTCAAACAGTCACAGTGTTCCTTTTTTCTTTTTAAATTTAGTTTTCAGGATTTTCATGTGTATAAAGGATTAGCCCTGGACTAATTCAGTTATTTCAGAGATGTGCTTATACACGTTCTTGCAGTTGCTCATAGTGTTTATAAATGTACACCCCTAATCGTACAATGTTTAAAATGTTCAATTTAAAGGAACAGTTAAAGATTTGGGGAAATTTGCTCATTTGCTTTGTTGCTGATATAAATATGTAAGTAAATATGTAAATTTGAAGCTACCACCAGCAGTTAGTTAGGGGAGCGTACGTATGTCCCCCGGGTCCTATGTTTTTTAAGAAAAAGGTCTGATGTTCTGACCTGACTCTTTCCAGATGAATTTGGTTCCTCCTGCTTCCCTCATCCACCTGGGATCGTTCCATAGGAAAGTGATTTCAGGAGGCTGGGCCTTATCAGAAATCCTTGCATATGATTGGATAAACCAATTGTCTGTCATCTTTATTGAAGTGCTACTTCAACCACTCACATCGAAACCAACCTGTGAAGCTGATGAGCGACGCAGGGAAACTCCAAACAGAACAGCAGACATGGTTTCCACCAACAAAAGCCTTCAGAGCCGTTCTCTGGTGTTCTTATAAAGAAGAAAGATTCTCTAGATCGGACAACACGGATGAAACAGCAGCATCCATGTCTACGTTCTGTTTGTGCTTCCTTGATGCGAGCTGCCACAGACATTTCTCCGCTACGTCACATCTATAAAACCCCGCCCGGCGGCCCGGATTGGCCTGACCATTTTTTGCGAACCCTGAAATCACTTTCCTATGAAGTGAATCCAGAGTCAAGATGGAAGCAAGGCAGAACCAAAGTTATCTGGCAAGAGTCAGGTTACCGATGTTCTTCGCTAATCCCAAAAAAGGTCCTATGTTCCCCGGTCTGTTATTTTTTTCCACAATCAGTGCTGAGTTCCCAGAAAATAAGCCTATGTAGACCCTTACCCTACCCCCGAACCCTGACCCTAACCGTAACAACAAACCCTAAAAAAATACTGAATTAAATGGCTTATGCGACATAGGACCTTTTCGGGTAAACATAGGGATGACCCCCTGAAAAAGACCATGGGATGATTCTGGAATTACACTTTAATTACATGTCCAAATGTCCTCTTTTATAATCTTTTAACAGTAAAATCATGAAAATCACCACAACAGGAGTCATGTTATTTCCACTGGACAGCAGTGATTGAAATGGGTCAAATTTAGTCAAAGAAAGATCTAACAGGATCTGAACCTCCCTCAGTCCCAGGTGTTGTTTTCAGTGTTTCAGTTCCCATACCAAGCGACAGTTTAAACACACATCAGACACAAATCAGATCCACACTGCAGGACGGTGACCTCTGGGTACCTTAGCAGGTTGAATAGGATACAGCAAACAAATGTATGGCAGAAAATACATACAATAGGATTAATGAGAATTGTGTCATTATGACAATGCTAACATTAAATGGGTTTTGACAGAAAACAGTGATAACTGCAGTAGGGTGTGCATAGAAACAAGCAAGAATACAGCAGTACAGTGTTTATATGACATGAACATATACCAAATATTCAACATATATACAATCAAAGGTTCATTTGGGAAGCTTTTTTAAATCAATGCCGTTTAACATTTACATCATGCAGTAGGTATGAAAAATATGGATTTTGAACATACATAACAGACTGTGATGTGTGAAAAGGTGATTCTAATGGTCTAAAAATGATGAACTGTGCTGTCCTTAGTACACGGAAGCAGCGAGAGTGCAGAGGATGTCTGCGTTGCTGTGTGTTGTCAGTGATATGTTGTCACTATGAGAACTCTAAAACAAAGGAGGAAATTGTTTAAAATGAGCCAAAATATCACTGCAGTGGTCAAACCTTTGATTTCCATTCAGCTTGTGTTCCTCCTCAGGCCCGTGAAGGCTATTTCACATGCAAACCCCCTCCGCTACTGCTCCCCAACCCGCCTGTTTATTCCCCATCCCTCTCATTCCCTCTCCACCCCATTTGCGCCAACAATACCCCTCTCACCGCACCGCCCCACTCTCAACAGGCTTCTGTGGAATTTATTCAAATATTTTGACATTTCGCCTCCCCTCACTTCCCGAGCAGAAATGATTTGTGACAGCTGGAGATGGGCTCTGCTGGAGGAGCTTCCTCCAACACCCTACCTTCTTTTTTCCTCCCATCCTTCTTTGTAGAAAGGCAGATTTTTCTCTTTCGACTCCCATCTTTTCCCCCTCCTCCTTTATTCACTGCTGCTCCTCCTGTCAGCTGGCGCAGGCCTTGAAAGCTCTTCTCTTCGTTGTTTTTTTTTCATGTGACTCCACAGTGTGATAGACAAACTGGGTGATATTTCTCTATTTGTTGACATTTTGTGTTTGCTGGCTTTTTTGCGCTCAGTGCCCACCTACTGTCTGATCCTGCGCTGACACCATGTACTGGCAGCTCAGACGCTAATCCTCCTATGAAAGAGCTTTCCTCTGAATCCTCCGGGGCTACAGTACAGCAAAATCACTCCTTTAATTGTTTATAGAATGTTCATTAGATGATCACTATCATACAGTACGATCACCTGCAGGATGATGTACAATACAGTGGTACAATCTGAAATACCAACAGTTTCAAGGTACCTTATTCCCCCACATGCATTTCAATAGGTGATAAAGTGATAAAGCATCAGAATGAGGAAGTGGTGCATCAGGCGATGCTGCCTGTGACAACAGTGTGCGGACTACAGCGCAGTGCACTGACAACAAAGACTCCATTTGAATAATGCTGCTCATTAGTTGGGGGACAGGGCTTTCTCTGTTGGCACCTGTCCCTGGTCACTTTGCACTGCTGCGATAGACAAACACACACACACTCAACACCAAGGTTGTCATCCATCACTGCTCTGAAAGAAAGGTAAGAGCTGCCCAAGACAAATGCGGCTTTCTGTATTTTTTATTTCCTCCGCGATGATTAGACTTTTTCTCTGATGGAGCATCACATCATCTGCACACAGAGAATAAAGTGATGCCAGTTCTCAAACTGTACATGGTGTCATCTGAAAAGAGTTATTGAAGAAAGATGTGAAAATCCAGTGGAGACTGTAACAGCTTTGGTATCAGCACACTAAACAATAATGAACCCCGTGGCTCAGCAGACACAAAGCATCAGTACAATTTGGCATCCAAACAGGATGTTTCTTTTGAGTTAGCCAGATACTGGACTCTCAATGTTTCTCTTAGGCTCTGTTAAAAGAATAGTGCGACGATTTGGGAAATCTGCTTTCTTGCTGAGTTATATGAGAAGATCAATACCTTATCCATCTGTATGGTAAATATGAAGTTACCGCCAGCAGCCAGTTAGCTTAGCATAAAGACTGGAAAACAGCAGGGTCATCCTATGTTCCCTGGTCTCATAAACCTTTGCCTTCGCGGATTTTCAGCATTTTGCTAGGGTTAGGGTCTACATAGGCCTATTTACCGTGGAATTCGTCACCGAAAAAAGTAACAGACTGGGGAACATAGGACCGAAAAGCAGGGAACATCGGACCCTTTTAATAAAAAAGATCTGGAGGTTAAACGGTCTTTGTAGGGACATTTTTTTTAACATTTTTAATTTCAGGATTGCAGTGCATATGTGAAAGCAGCTTGGAAAAAATAACCCTGATGATATCATAAAGGTTATCTCGGGATAAGAGACTACATCTTCGGAGCAGCCTTTGAGAGAAAGGCTAAGATTACAAACTGGGAATGGAGAAACAAATGGACGTGTACCATGAGTTGCATTATGGGACATATAGGATCCAGCATTTTTTAAGACTGCCACACACTAGATACTAAAAGTCAGTATTGAGGTCTCTGCTGTAACAATTTTCTATATTGTGTCTTGCCTCCTAACTTTGTGCAAGCACAGGGATAGGCCACTCCTTTGACACAGCCTAGCTTTCCAAAAATAAAAATTAGGCACCATTAACCGACAGACAGCAACAACAATGTCTAAGCTGACCATCAACCAGCGATGAATACAATGGGATTTTTCACCCAATTTTCAGACAGAACACTGAGAATTATCCTCCAGACAGGATCATAGAGTAAATAGACTATTAAAGCCCAAGAATTAACTACAAGAACCTCAACATTCTCACATTAACTATTTCATAGAATATTATTCTGAAGGAACATCTGCTACCTCAACACAACAGAAGGACATGTTTTAATTATGTGATGAGCTGTTGATGGCAAATGACAGCAGATTTTCAGCTTAACCCAAAATGTTTTGACACGTTCAAGGATTTTTAGATCGTAGCTTGCATCTTGAGCAGTTAGCCTTGGACATATGGCAAGATTGTGACATTTTTACGAGCTTATATATTTAGCGTTTGCAGTGCTATGCTTTTTACCCTGCAGGCCCGAACTGAAGCCAACATCATCATGAGTTAATGTTTAGTTTTGCTTAATTCCCCTGCCCTCCCATTAATATTTATTATGCGAGATGAAGAGTTGTTTAAGGACAGGTTCTGGTGGTGAAAGGTCTGATGATGCTTGTTTGTTTAAAGTCTCTGAATGCATGTACTCTATCAGCCTGTGTGCATCTTCTCTCTTTGTTCAGATGATCTCCAGGGTGCATTAGAAGTCGCAGGGTCAGTCTCTCCTCTGTTTGCCTCTGAACTCGCTAACACTGTATTTAATTAGTCCTCTAATCAGCCACTAAACACACAATAAAATGAAACAATCTGTATCTGTTTACCTCCCTCTCAACTCTCTAACACACATACACACACGCTTTGCATATTTGCATGTATAGTCGGTATAAAAAACATTTTTTATCAGGGAGAAAGATCAAGGTCATGACTCCTCTTCACACCCAATTCGCTGAAACCAATTAAACTGTCGGTCGGTGAAGTTCAGTTGGAGGACAACGACTGGAAAACAATAGCAGATGACAGCTTCTCTCTGCTATCTCTGGCTGGGTTTTCTTGCAGCAGTAATTATATTTGCAGATTCTGTCATTAAGACTAAAAAGCCAGAGAAGTTTTGCAATCTGTCAGATATATCCAAAACGTGGCATTGTCAGCATTTGGAAACTGTTGGAGGTCAGACATGAGTGAGGACTCACGATGAAGACAAGTGATCTGCAGTGGTAAATCAGTCGTGTGGTCTTGAAATGAAATGCAAAAGTTAGAAAAGTAACATGAGGCATCAATAACTGTATAAACACATTATGAATGACTGATGTAGTCTCAGGCCATATCATGGCAGTGTCATGAGTCCGCCTGCTCCCGGCTAATCCAAAAATGGGCAATAAAACAGCCTAGTGAGAAAAAAGGGATCTTCTGTTTATGAACTTTACTGGTGGGTTCGGCAGGTGGGTACAGAACATACATCAGTGAGGGCAGTTTTGCTGAGTTGTTGACTCTAGCTCGGGCACAGAACAGAAAGCTAGCACTGTTCATGCGATGAGCTATTTAACCTGTTTACTGAATAACTAGATCACAACATTTACTTGTTACATCGCTCATACGTGATTGTCACATTCACTCACCAATCAACACAGCACATTTAGCAGCAAGCAACACCCTTTGTAAAGGGGGGAAGGGAGGACAATAACATAAACATTCTAAATATGTCCAAGTTTGATTCCTGTTGTCATTGTGAATGACAGGAAGTTAACAAGGACCAAGGCTGTTGCCTAGCAATGCAATTCTGTTGAAAAGGGCTGGTAAGTCCCGCCCCTGTAATAGGGCTTGCTGTAGACCCCATGGAACCTTAGCTCCTGAAATTGTTTTTTACATTGGCGTCTATTGAAATGGAACGATTATTTTCTTTTCCCAGTGATCATCTGTCCTGGATCACACATATGATGTTTGAATGAAGTTTGACAGTTTATTGTAAGATTGTTCAGTGAAAGGCTCTGGAAAAAGCCTAATGAGAATGACTAGACGTCACGTCATCACACTTTCCCTCCACTTCTCACATCTTAACTAGATTGGTATAACATTTTGTAGAAACATCCATGGCTGCCTTACAATGAATCCTAATAACTTTCCCTCTACAGCAATCATGGGCTGAAATGTCTCAGCAACTAACAGATGGATTTCTGGTCCTGGACTAAATGGATAAACCATCTCTTCAAACATATTCTGCATATGAATATGATTCTTTAGGCAGTGGGACAAAATTTGGGTGGTGGAAGTGGTCTGGTGTCTGTTTGTAGTCAGAGTAGTAATGACCAATCATGTATGAGCATTCTTTGGTTGAATGCAGGTACACAGTCCTGTGAAGAGCAAAAGAGGCATAACTCATTGGCCGAAATGCTGAACCCTTCCACTATCATCTAGCTTTGATTTAGATATCTGTTTATGACACTGTCCCTTAACTCCAACTCCATTCTTGCATTCTTAAGTTGCTAATCGGACCATAAACGGTGACTGCTGATCAGAAGAGGAAATTGGCCCGGATATATGCTGGATACAAAGGATAGCCTGAAATATTAGCTATTGCTCCCAGAGCCTAAATCATTGTCACACAGATAGCCGGATATATTGGTTTGGTTGGTGACCAAATGCCTGAAAGAATCAGCCTCAGTGCTAATAATCAATCATTGCATGCTAAATTAAGCTGGTGAACATGGGACATATTATACATGCTAAACAATGGCATGTTAGCATTGTCATTGTAAACATTTTAGCATTCTGTATTAACATTGTGCTCAAAGCATCGCTGTGCTGATACAATCCCACAGAACCGCTAGCATGGCTCTTTACTTTAAATATTGTTATTCCAATATGGTGCATTTCCCTTATTGACTCTTACAATAAACATGAAACATATATCGTTACTTTGCTTATTCACTCTTGTCACCTCTATTCTGACAAATAGCAAAGTAAATCTTTACCTGAGAACAACTGCACTGCCAACTCCCACTCCACTCTAACAACTCTCTGTTGTCAATCATATGCAACCCGCTCAGCCCCAGGTACTTCACACTTTACCATACAGGGTTTGTACTGCTGACATGCATTAATGCATAAAACATGTTGGACTTCCAGATATATTTAAGTGTTTGTGAATGATAAATGTCCTGCCACCTGGAAGTCATGTTTATAATGGCACTGACCACAGGCCTGTCTGAGTTAAATTATGGTATACTATCACTTATGTATCCATTTACGAATCAAGAGTTTTTACAACTCCTTAGTGTAGGCAAAGTCCCACAGTGTATAAACTAGGACAATACATGTGATGCATTGCTACATGTTATTTTTTTTTTATCTGTGCATTAAAATAGGAGGTTAGCTAAAGTACAAGGCTCCCTATCACTGCCTCAATCTTAACCAAGATGGGCAGGCATGCCTGGATATTCTCAGAGCCTCATGAGACATTTCCCCATGTGGGCTGACCGTGCTGCAGCTGGGAGAAAAGCGCACACGTACTGTTCTATACAAGCAATAACTACCTCCTCAGCCTCTATGCAAAAAGGATGGAGAGCAGCAGACTCGTTATTTAACTGGCTTTTGACAGCTGGGGCATAGCAGCAGGACAGCAAGTGTGTGAGTGCATGGATGTGTGACACAGAGCGAAAAAGAAAGAGTGTGTGTGTTTGTGTGTGCGTGTGGGTGTGCCAGTGCGTGTGCGTGTGTGTGTGTGTGTCTGTGCATGCGCTTATGTGTGTGTCCATCCCCATTTGCATTTGTGTGTGTTTGGCCATGTGCATATGTATGTGTGGCACAGTGGACCAGAACAGAGCTCTGACAGTAGCAGGACTGCTGCTCGCTGATGCCTGCCTGGAGGAGCTGACAGCGGCCCGGCCTGTCAATCACTGAGCATGCCCACTGGCCCTCTATTCACATCATCCTATCTTGTTAACTCTAAATCTGGCTGGGCACAGTTTATACACTCTGTGTGCTTTGTGGTAGTGTGTGTGTGTGAGAGAGAGAAAGAGAGAGAGAGGGAGAGAGAGTGGAGTGGTGCATCCTTTTCTCAGATGTGTTTCTATGTTATGGTCTTAGCTGCATGGGTCTCTTTTTAGACAGAGATCAATCAAGACAAAGTGATGAAAAACTGATAGAGGGATTGTTACGAAACATGTGAGAGTTACAACACTGCGAGAGTTAATCTTTTTTTGTAGAAACAAATCCAAGCAGTTGATTTAATGCATTGATGCTGAAGTGTAACTGATTATTCAACATATTCAAGAACTTTAAAGTGTTACAATCAAATCAAAGCACCTTGCAAGTCACAGACATGCTTCCTATCAAAAAGAGACCGATTTAGTTGCACTGGGTGTATTTTTATCTCTAAGGCTGCCCACGGTCTCTATGATAGGCCAAGCATTGTTGCCATTGGGAGGAAGAGAGCGAGAGCTCTTGTAGTCAAAGGTAATTATCTCCTCCTGTCACCCACAATGAATGCCCTCTAATGAGAGCTGGACTCGTGATTGGCTGCCTGCGGATCTGTGGAGGCGCCTTAAGTCCTTAAGTTTTGACAATAGAGCCTCGGTGCACTGCAGAGACAGAGTGACCGGACAAGTCATTCATCTATGCAAATGCCAGCCAAAATGGGACCACCACCATAAACACATGTATGGGATCCACTAGGCTCTTAATTATCAGCCCTGTCCACCCTGTGTGTGCGTATGTGTATGTGTGTGTGTTTAAATGTCTGTAATGCGTGGAATTATATATCATATCTCATTTTGAATTATTACAGCAGTAGAAACACATTTTCTTGGTTCTTGGTTTTGAAATAAATGTAGTTTGTGAATAATTTTGCATATAAATTTTAGCAGCTTCTCATACTTGTAACATAATTAAAGCACTATACCTGTGCTTATGTTGATTTGACCCCATGTACAGTAGCGTTTCACTGCCTCTGTTCTACCTTTCACCCATCATCCATATTCTTTAACTGCTTGTGCCTAACAGGGTCGCGGGGTGCTGGAGTTGTTCCAGCTAACATTGGGCGTGAGGCAGGAACAGAACAGGACACCAGTCTATCTATACAACCATTCACACTCACATTCCCACCTACAGTAATCCTGTGCCCACACAGAAGGGCCCCAGCCCGGGTTCGAACTAGGAGCCCTTTTGCTGTGGGGCGACAGTGCTAACCGTAACACCACCGTGCCACCTTTTGCTTTAAAAAAACAAACAAAAAAAAAACTTGTAAAGATTTGAACGTGCTGTTGGGTAATGCTGTACACACTCTTTAAACAAAAAATCTAGAAACACACAAACCAGCATCTACCTTGTTTTGGTCACAAAGTTGTTGGTTTTCTGTGCACTAATGATGCTTCTATAGACCTAGTCTGCCGGGGGATAATCCTGTTCCTGATACTCTGAGCTTCTCTCCTCTCTGTTTGTATCATTCATGTCTCATCAATGCATGTTACTAATTCAACTTCTTCCCCGGAGTTGTTTGTGCTTTGTCGTCTCGCAGGTCTCTGCTGATCGTGGTGGGGCCTGCTGCCGTGGTCCTGCATGACGCCTCCTGCTACTATTATAATCTATAACCTTAGCTGTGCTTGTTTCTACTATTCTGCTGTATTAACTGCCATAACATATAAGTCATATTCACATTACTATAGATATTATTATAGTTACTGTTACGCTTTGGTTGCTTGCATCTCTGGAAGTGTGTCTGTTTGTCCCTCTCTGTCCATCTGTCTGTCTTTTCTCTCTTTCTCTCTCCTTTTCCTCCTCCCCAACCGGTGCAGACAGATGTCCGTCCTCCACTGAGCTGGGCCTGTCCGACGTTCCTGTCTGTTATAGGGAAGGTTTTCGGGCCAAAGTTGCACCAAGAATAACCTCCAAGACCTGCAATGAGAGAAACACTGCAAGCAGGGGACCTGTCTTCATCAACACTGGATGGACTTGGCTGTGAAAACTCAAACCTTTGGCACGACTGAGAGCCGAAGTTCATATACTAGTATTTATCTGTGATGTGTTTGTCTGTTCTGGTTGGAGGGTTTGGGTGGAGTGGAGTCACAATGGAGGTCAGAAGCTGCAGAGAAGAGGCTTTTAGCACATGGAAACATTCACTTAGACTGCTAGCCCTAAAACAAACATACTTAGCACTGAGAGCATTGGCAAAATATTAAATGGCTTATTTGGCAAGTCAGAAATGTATTCCAATAATGGAATAGAGTGTCAAATGGGAGGGTGTGCTTGTTTATTGCTTTTGTACTTCATACCTTTTGATTTTTTGGCTGCTGCTCAGGCGGAATACGATTGGGACTGGGCTGTCGGTATGATGTTAATATTTTAGATTTAGTTGTGGTTGTATGGAATTTTGTTGTTGTCTTCTTGACAACCAAGAGTGGCATTCATATGTTTGTTTAATATGAATACCTCACAAATCTAATAGGAGACAGGCATTGTCTGAGTCTGGCATTGTGTCGCTTCAGCTCTCTCACCCTGTGGTTTGCTCTGCGGAGCTTCTTTAGGAATTCTGATTTGGCTTTGTCCCCCATGTCAACTTTACGCGCTCTAGTCTGGAAACAAATTGTCAAATAAGAGCTCTGGATGAAACACGGAAAACAGATCACTTCTGTCCATAAACAATGCATGCCCATTCATATTTATGCTTTTGTCTGAGAAGCCACTCACGCAGAAGCCATTAGATATTTGTTTTATCAAACAGTTAAGCTGTTGACATACATCATTAAATTATCGTAATGACCTGACTATACTGATCATAGTCAGTAGTAAAGTCACTTTATCAAATATCATCTGTATGAGGACGCAACTTTAGAAAAGGAGGGGGTGAGAATAGGATTTTTCTGCTTCCCTTCCAAAAAAGTTGATTTAAGTTAAAATGTTAGTATAGTAGTACAGTATAACCTGTTAACTAGGCCCACCATGTGTGTTGAGAGGCAACACACACAAGCACACGTTTTTTGTCCCTTGAAAACACACACACATATGTTCTAAATGTGTATTTTTTTTTAAAATGTTTCCTCCTTCCTGCTGTGTTTTAGTAATTCACATTATAAGTCATCTCTTACACTGCAGTGTAACTTATCTTCTTGTCTTGTTCTGTTTTAGCTTGCTTTTACTTTTTCTATTCTCTCGGCTTCTTGACTTTTTAATTGTGTGCAAATGCATTTTTAATGTTTTATGTAAAGTCCTTTGACTGGCCTTGTTGAGAACTTGTCTTGCCTAACTCCAGAAGGTGCAACAAATTGAAGTTGTTTACCATAGAAATAAATACACAAACTCTTTTTAACTCATTATTTATAAGAGAAACACGATGGATTCTAATACAAATGTTGTTTTATATTGTTTGCTGAGTGATGTATGTCATCATGTTAGAAAACAAAATGTATTGTTAACAAAATGTTAATGTAATTATTTTATTATCATCCAGCATGGGCCAGGCTATCCGTCGATCCATCCATCTATCAATCTGACCGAATGTTGTACGGAAGTGATGCGGATTATAATGTTCCTACGTAGCTCCTACCAATATCAGACTTCCTAACACCCGTTTATTCAGTCACTCATTTCGAAGGACACTGTAAAAAACGGGTATGTTAAAGTTAATTTCGTGTCGCAAACTCATGAAAAGTAGGTGACATTCATGTATGCACTGGAGCAGCGGTTCACTGAAGAGAATGAAACTGCAGTTCTCGAGCTTTTTATCCTCAGCCGACCTTTGCCGAAATGCACTTTGTTTAGGCAAACATAACCTCTCAAGATACTTGACACCAAAGCTTCGCTATTTACAGTGTTATTATTATTTTTCACACATATAGATATAGCTGTAGCTATAACTACAGTGTGAGCTCAGTGGGTGAGTGCATTTTCCGACTGTTCATGAAGGCATCACAAGGTAAACGACAGGAATGTGCTTCGGTGGTTCAAATATGGTTCAAATGTCCTGTTAAAGGGAAGAAGATGATTGATCATCATGAATGGATACAACGATCCACGTTTACCGTAAAGTCTACTTGTGCCCCGTCCTCTCGATTGCTTGATGTTTGCAAAGCTAGCTAAGGAAGCTAACAGTTGTGTTTTGACAGCTCAGCTGGTCTGCAGTCTAGCTAACACTAGCTAATGTTGGCTCGCGTGCTAACTTAACTAACAGCAGCTGTTAGAACACTAACACAAACAACACGAGGTGAGGAGGCAGCTCACCTATCTGCTGCCGTTACTTCACTAACGATAGACATTAGTCTTTCTGGGCTTTTCACTGGGTCCTGGTCTTCAGAAAGCAACAGTTCCTTCGTTGTAGTTCGTGATACTGTATTGTAACTTAGCTAACGGCGCCTTTAAAGCAACATTAAGTTAATGTTTTCGGGACCATTTAGCTAACGTAAACGTTGGTTACATTGTGAGCTAACGCTAGCTAACGAAGTGTCCTCGGAATATATGGCATTTGACAAGAATGCTAAACTGAATTGACATATCTCATTAGCATTGATAAAGCCAACTTATTACCCAATAGTCCCATTGCTATGTACCGTTTTTCCCATATGTGTAACGATAACCGTAACGTTAGAGCTGTTGTTTTATACCAGTGCTTTCAAAAGCATAAATGCCGAAGCTTTACCAGTGTGTGCTAACACGAAGCACTTGATTTAATGATGATTTAAAGACCCGTCAAACCGTTTGTCACCACTGGTTCAGTATTGCTGATGGAAGTGCTTGTTTGTTTACATCTGTATCACAGGTTGACTCTTTAAAGTCGTGCTCATGTGCATTGCTTACTGTAGCCAAGCTGCTTCATTAGAAGTTAAAATAACTGATGAACACATTTAAACTAAGTGATGCAAAATATATAAAGCAGGTGTGTTACACCCATCCTGGGTGTTAACATACATTTTTAATTTTCCAGTTTGGCGTGCTAAACTGGCAGCTGTAGATCTGCAGTGTCACCACCTACCACATTAATGCTAAGTGTTAATGACAATGCTAAGTTCCACATTAGTCCACCTTGTGCAGGGTGCCATGTGCCTGTGAATGAGCTATAAAAGCTTCAACTCTGATCAGTCAGCCTTTAAAATTCTGTACTTTTTCCCGTAAGTGCTCAAAGTAGGCAAGGATCTGTTGATTTTTTTTTTCTTTTTAGATGTGTCAGTTTTCTGTTCAGCTGCTAATCTAGGTGACATTCCTCCCCTTTCACCTATTTTGTAAAATAGAAAAGCAGTAAAAATGTTGTTGTTTGGTGTCTCACACTTGCTGTCTTGGTGTTCTCACTTGTGTTGTCTCTGACTAACCTACAGGTCATGCATGCAGCCGGGCCTCTAGTCTGCGCTTTGTGCACCCCAGCCCTTGAGCCAGTGTCCTTCCAGTAGGTGGAGGCTCCTCCTCCCTCTACCCTCCGTTTCTCCCTTCTGCCCCCATCAGCCCCAGAGTTCCCTATGTTAACCCTCTTGAGCATGTTTTATTATATCTGTCTGCGGCGACGCTCCAGGAGTGGGACTCGAGGCGAAGCTCTGACCAGTCGGCGGGCTGTTGAGTCCGGCCAGCGGGCGGTGTTGCCGGTCAGTGTGGAGGTGGAGCAGTATGCCAAGGAGGTTCTGGACTTCAGCTCCCACTATGGCAGTGAGAATAGCATGTCCTACACCATGTGGAACCTGGCCGGGGTACCCAACGTCTACCCCAGCTCAGGGGACTTCACTCAGACGGCTGTATTCAGAGCTTATGGGACGTGGTGGGAACAATGTGCCAGTGCTCCGCCACCTTTCCGTCACACCCCTAAAGGCTTCCACAGCCAGGATTATATCGAACTGGGCTTCGAGGAGCCTGTCTACCCTACAGCAGTGGATGTGCTTGAGACTTATTACCCTGGAGCCATTGTCCAGATTCTGGCCTGCTCTCACAATCCTTTCTCCCAGAACCCACCTACTGATGTCAGGTAAAGTCAGTCATTCTCAGTGCTCCAAAAGAATATTTAGTTCCATTATTGTCATTCTATAAAACAGGGTTGCATAATGAAATGTAAGTTGTAGTCTCTTTATGCTACACAAGCTGAAGAGAAATCAAAGCGCATTTTTATGGTGGCATACGGAAGACTATTTACACTTTTTACAGCCTGAGGAAAGTAAAAGAAAGTAAGAAATACCAACAGGTACATGCAACTTTGAGTAGAGATGTTTTCTCTCCTTCCCCGACTTTGATACCTGAACTTGTGCATCGGCCAATACCAAGTACTGATCATATACCAGTGCATTAAAAAATATATATAATTACTTTTTTATCAGCTGTACTATTCCACTAACCATTGATGAATGTGACATCTTTCTATCATTGTATGGCCTGAATTAGGCTAAACTTTATAAAACATGAACAAATGCATACAGCAAATGGATGAAAAACTTTATTTAGTTATGTTGTTCACTCATAATTGGAAAATAACATTAACTACTTTTAAAGTAAATTTCTTTTCAAAGCTATGTTAAGTGGTACTGGATCGGTGCATAGACGTGCCTACTCACCGATACAGTACCTGCATTTGAGACAGTATCATAGGCATTTAGGTTACTGGTATCGAAACAACTCTATTTTGAAGTAGAAACCAGTCGTCCTAACACAGCACCATTGTATGCATGGAAAATGCTCTAAGAGTAATGTTTGTCTCATTTAGTAAATAGTTTCAGCAGAGCGGATCCCGGTTTTCTGCTAACACTGAAACAAAAAGGCGCTAATGCAATCCTGAAGTTTAAGTGATGTACAGTGAAGATCAAAATTAGAGAACAAAGTCTAGATTTTTGATTTATTCTGAAGTACTGTGTCCTTTTTATAGAGATGCAACGATCCATTTTTTTCCAATCCAATACTGATTCCTGGGCTGAGTGTATCAGCTGATACCTGATACAAATCCGATCCTACTGTTGAATGAATGAACCGGATACCTTACCATTTGAGTGAAGTCAACAGGCTTGACATAAACATTTAGCCTTGGTACCAAAGGTACCAAATTAACACTGATATAAATGTACTTAATATCATTTATTAACAAATAACAAAGTGTGCATTAACAGCAAAAATAAATATATAACACTTCCATGTAAAGTGCACTGCAAATAGATATTTTAAAATGTAGTATAGCAGCTGCCTGAAACCCAACAAACAATGACTTAATTAACTTGCTATGTATGATTATTAATAAAAAAGAAATTACTTGATCGGAATGGTGGATTGGCCTCATTCATCCGATATCCGATCCAGCTAATTAGTCAATATCAGAGCAGATAAGCGATCTGGTTATCGGTGCATCTCAAATTTTTTGTTGTTCAAAATTTGATAAAATATCAGCTGCTGTTCTTTAAATAACCACAGCACTTCAACAAAAACCTTTATTTTGTGAAAAAAACAAAATTGGAGAACAGTGTTCATTGTGTCAGAAGAGAAGATTTCAACAATGTTTTCTTCTCTAGAATTCAAAAGGAACAGGAAGTGTAGAGGCCACATCTTTGAATGACTTCAGCACATCTGCACCCACAGGACATCACTAGTTTCTCACACTGCTCTGCTTTGATCTTGGTCCATTTTGACTCAGTCTTTTCCACAGTTCACTAACTGGAGTGGGTTTATTAGACATTACTTCACACACAGAGGATTTTCCGGAGATTCTCTATGGGGTTTAGATCTGGACTCTGGCCATTTCATTGTTTCAATATCCTTAGCTTCAAGGAACTGCTTCACCTGTTTTGCAGTGTGACAGGGGACATTGTCTTGCATGAAAGTTGCAGCTGATTGGAGACAGTTACAGTAAAGGTATTGAATGTTGCTGAAGGAGGTTCACATAAACATTTGCATTCACCCTGCCATGTAACTGTACAAGAGGCCCAACTCCTGCTGCAGAAAATGTCCCCAAACCATGACACTTCCTCCTCCAAATTGCACCGACTTCTTTACACACTTTGGGTTCAGCCTTTCCCCAGTCCTACGCCCAACATAATGTTTCCCGTATAACATCCTCTCATCACTAAAGTCACTCTGGACCAGTTCTCCTGTGTCCACACAACATGCTCCTCAGCAAAGGCAAGTCTAGCCTTTTTATTCTTTCTGCTCATGAGAGGTTTGGTCACTGTTGAGTGGGCTTTCAGTCCAAAAAGTCCTAATTGATGAGACGGATCAGTTCAGTGCAGAGACAGTTCCTTACCCTGTTCAGAACTGAACTGGCGGCCAACTCCAGCTGCAGTGTTGAACCGATTCCCCATTGAGAGTCTTTGCATAATCCTGTCCTCTCCTGCACTTGTTTAATGTGAACGACCGGCCTTTTTCAGGGACTTAAAAGAATCTGTGTCCTTAAAAGTTTCAGTATTCTTGAAATCACAGACTGAACGCCCAACCTCTCTCTGATGGCTGAGAGAGTCATCCCTTTGGCCTTCATCTGGACAACCTGCTGTCTCAAAGTTTCAGTCTCCTTAGAGCAGCTTCCCATCTTACAATGTGACCAGGAGAGCTGCCAGATAAATAGGGTGTGTCTAACAATGAAGTCAACTGTCCTTTGCTGCATGTCTTCCCCTCTCACCCCATTTTCTGTCTGTTCTATATAATAAAAGGCTTGAAAACTGCCAAAAAAAAAAATATTTCAGAATATTTCAGAAAGAATTTAATGTTGATCTCCGGTGTAGTAACAGTAAACTGTAAGAAGAGTAGTATTTGACATTTTTCCCCCTTAATTAATCTTTGGAAAGCCACAGCAAAATCACTGATTGACTGATGACTGATTTCACACTTGATGAATCTGTGAGGTGCTTGAAAGAAGTTTCTTACCGCTGTAAAACCAACGTCACCAAATCAGTATTAGCTATGAACCAGAAGTGAAGTCCAGAAGGTAAGCCATCTTTTATTCCTCTGGCAGAGACGCGCTGTAACAAGCCTTGAGGTGCGTGTTCATGCACGGCACTGAAATGTGACACTCTACGTGTACACCAAATCCCTATTTATCACAATCTGTAATTAGTGGAATTGTGCCACATCTTTGTATTCCACTGAGGATAATGGCTTTGAGTGACTAAGATATCATATCTTTAGTCACTTTTGTAAGACCAGCTGTTTTGCCAAGTAAAACAGGTCTTATATTTAATATGTTTTTGGACATGCATCAAATTGTCAGTAGCCTCTTTTTTTAATCATACAGCATGCAATAGTTATTGTTGGACAGTCATGTCAATATAGTGAACTGCAGTTCCTTGTGTGATTTAGAAAAATAAAAAATCCAGTATTTTTTAAACATTGCTTCTCTTAGGCTTGTTTGTGTGGCACCACAACAGTCTGCATATGGGCCACTGAGCAGGAATACTAGTTCATCATCCTTCATATAAATTCTTTTGAAATAGCCCCCTTTAGATGACCAAAATAATATGGATCTATAACCAGTGTCAAAATGAACTTAATGGGACATTTAACAGTTGCCAAAAATGTAAAAATCTGACAGTCTATTAGAATCTTACTTTATAATTGTGTAATCATGTTATAACTCTAACCTTTGTAAGTCAGCAGTAGTCACAGCAGGAAGTAGCTTTAATAGTTCATTACTGCGCATTAATCATCCTTTGTGGGTCATCAGTGAAGTTGTGAATGCGGCATGGCGTTGTCTAAGGCCAAGGCTTTTTCCACAAAGGCTGTGGTACATTGGATTCAGTGTTGACTGTTGAGTTAAATGACCGCACAGATCCAGTGGCTGGTGTGCGCAAAACTACAGGTAGCATGCAGCCCGCAAGTCAACAGTAGTAAAGGCCTATTTTCAGGGGGGATCAAATTACGAACCAAGGTGTACACTTGTAATGGCTTCACAGTACAACTCTTTCTTTTGTCCAGGTGGGAGGTGCTGTGGTCAGGGGAGCCCACCAAGGTGCTGACACCCCAGGCCCGTCAGTTTTCCCCTAACATCAAGCATATCAGCTTCCCCACCAACCTGCTGCGTCTGGAGGTCAACAGCTCTCTGCTGGACTACTACACCGAGCTGGACGCTGTTATCCTGCGTGGGGTGAAAGAGAGGCCCATGCTGGCCCTCTATAAGATGCCTATCATCGATATTAATGACCTGAGCGACAGCGAGGAGGAGCTGTCTGATGTGGGAGGTCCATTCAGACAAGGAGGAGATAGCAAGCACCAGAGGACAGGCAATGGCTACTTTGATAGACTGCCCTATGAGGTGATTACAGCCCTTAACTATGTGTGAGCGGAAGAGTAGATTAGATACACACCAGGACAACAAAATTACATTTTTGCTTTTCAGAAGTGATTTTGTAACCCCTGGTTGGATAAGGGATAAGAAGGCACAGAGCTGGCACCGGTGCATAGGATGTTATCGAGTAGCTCTTTTCAGGAATAGCACAGTACGTTGTATAAAAGAAAAGTGCCATCACAGGTTCTGGCCAATGTGTTCCGCCTCTTTTGTGCTTCACATGGACGGTTTACCTGCATGCCACCAAAGCAGGCTCAGACGTAATTGGTCAATACTACTCGGATTACAATCGTTCCCCAGACTGCTTCTGCTACCCAAATACCCCGTATACATTTGTATGCAGAATCTGTTTATAGAGATGACGTACCACATAACCCATATGCACATGCATGTGTGGCCTCGTGCACAAGACAAGTGGGGGGGCCCAATCATAAAAACACTGTTCCACAGTGCTACTAGAGGTCAAGAACTCCACAGGAGACCTTTAAGACAGTGCCATTAAATCTCAAGTGTGTGGGTGCTTTTTGCACTTAAGCATGAAAAGAAGCAACTTGAATTGAATTGAATAATGTTATTTGTAAGAACATTACAAATTTACAGACGTACCTGTCAGTAAACTACACAACCTTCCTGTCTGAGCTTTTTGAATCTGAATCAGGAAGCAGGGAACGTTTGTCTCTTTTGCTCTATTAATGACTTTTAGTCAACTAATTGATCCATTGACTATTTCAGCACAAGTGCACATTTGCATTTGATTTGTCGGACATAGAGTAAACAGGAAATATGAATGAGTTTAGCACCAATGTCGCCTTATCCTGTAAAATAATATATGTGATCATCCCTCACAATATTATGTAGAGTTGTATTAAGTCCTGATGATGATGATGATGATGATGATGATGATGATGATTATAACTTACAAAAATTCCACACAAACGCATGATCATTGTGGCTTTGACCTGTTCTGACACTTGATCGCGTATGCACTCACAAACACAGAATCATTTTCATGCAATACAGACGTATCATGTTGTCTGAAGCGAGCTTCAAAACACCGGCAGTGCGCTTGATATTTGTTCTCTTATCTCCTCTCCAAACCACTGCCATTAACAGCAGTCTTCACAACCGCCGTGTGTGTTTGTTTCAGAAACACAATATAGCTATTATCTGTCAGCTGATACACGCTTGAACACTGTGTATTGTTAATTCACTGACACACACACTCATACAAGCGCAGTCATTCTTTCTCTCTGAGGCACACATACACAGTGCAAAACAAGCCCGCTCACCTCTTCCCTGATCCTGCTATCAATGCTTTGTGTCCCAGATAAACGCTGTTTAGATCTCCCCTGACGCAGTCAACATTCTCTAGACTACTCTGTTATTCTTTACTCTGTTCTACTGCTCTTCACTGTTCTGTATTGTGCGTTGCTTTTTGCCATGTTCTCCTGCCAGACCTAACAGTCTCATGTTTTGCCTGTCCTCTTTCTCTTTGTTGCCCCCCCCCCGATCTGACCCCTTCCTTTCTCCTCTCCTCTCCCCCTTCTCCCCATCTTCCATCTATAGCTCATCCAGCTGATACTGAGCCACCTGACCCTGCCAGACCTTTGCCGTCTGTCCCAGAGCTGTAAGCTGCTGCACCAGCACTGCTGCGACCCGCTGCAGTACACCCAGCTGAGTCTGCAGCCCTACTGGGCCCGGCTGAGTGACGCCTCCTTGGGACACCTGCAGAGCCGCTGCACCCTCCTCCAGAGGCTCAACCTGTCCTGGACCGGCAACCGCGGAGCTCTCACCCTGACCGGCTTCAGCAGGTCACTGTCAGTGGACAACAAGTGCTAGAAAACAGGGACATGACCTTGTAAAACAGGCAGGGACATGTTAGACAAAGAAAATTGGTTGAAACTTTTTCTGTTTATCCTGAGAAAAAGAAAATAAGAGATCATGTCTAATGTTGTTGTCGGAAGTAAACAATGTGGACTAGATGAGGTTATCCCTCTCAATTTCTTCTCATGTCTTACTCTCTCCATTTATTCTGCCCTTCAGCTTCTTGAAGGCCTGTGGCCTCAGCCTGGGCTGCCTGGAGCTGTCGTGCTGCCACTTCCTGAATGAGGCCTGTCTGGAGGTCATCTCTCAGACTTGTCCTGGGCTGCAGGAGCTCAACCTGTCCTCCTGTGACCGCCTCCACCCGCAGGCCTTTGCACATATCTCCAAACTAACACGCCTCCGCAGACTGGTGCTCTACCGGACCAAGATAGAGGTAGGCATGGTCAACAGTGTATCTGGGAAACCACAATCACAATGACATTTTCACCTGGGCACTTCCATCGGTCCTGTCCAAATACAGCAGGTAGATGTTAGATTGGTTAATGATATGTTTGTATCCCAAATGGCTGCCCTTGCTGTTTGTTGTATCAGAATATACAGGTTGCTTAGTTACATCTCATTTACCAGTATAACTAAATATAGAGGAGGTATCACGCTATGGTATTATTTCCAACAAGTTCCATATTGGGAATTTTGCAGACATGTCAATTGACGGTGATATAGCAGAATAAACGTTATGACGACAAAAAGCAAACTTCATCTTCTGATAAAGACTGTCACATGGTCAGAAGCACAAAGTTGAGTCAACAGTCAGTTGTAACAGAGGTCATGGAGATCAGATGGATAAATCCCACCTGTATGCTAATTACAAGGCAAAAATGGCCTTTGTTGAATATTCACATTACTAACAGTGAAAAGGCTGCCATGCTTGGACACCAGCATGTCTGTGTGATGATAATTTCAGCTTCTTAGCCTCATTTTTATGCTAGTGTTGGTAGAAGAGATGATTGCGTCTTTGTCTGCGACTGTTTGGGGCAAAACAATGCATACTTTGCAGTTTGTGCTTGCATGAATTAAAAAAACTACAGTATGTCTACCATAAAATATAGTAAGACCAGTCTCACCAGACATCCAACCTTTCTATCTTTTGATGTTTTACAGCCAAGTCATGCCTAGTTTCATTTTGATAATATGTAAAGGCCTGGAGGGGAATACAAAAAGAAACATAACCCTTCAGACATACTTTTGAACCCCTTGGGTGGTCCCAAACCCCAGTTTGGGAAGAATAGCTTCAGACACCAGCAGCAGTTTGTCCTGTACAGGCTGAAAATCTTCATTAATAAAAAAGTAAATGTTTGACTAAAATTTAATACAACAGAATCCCTTCCCTAAAGTCAGACTAATGATGTCCACAAGCTGCTTATGTGATGGTGCAGGGTTTGGGTTGGGCATCGCTCATTCTATCCATGAACTGAGTCAACTCTGAGCTCAGGGGGTCTTGAAGTCACGTACTGCATGTGTTCAGGTTCAGGCCTGTCTGACGTATAAAACCGCTGTGTTGTGTTTCGGTGTTACACCTCAGCGTTTCTCCAGTGTTTGTCATGTTTCAGAGTAGTGTTGTGGGCATGAGGCAGTGTAGAGTTTCTGCGGTGAAGCCAGGCAGCATGCTGTAGGTTGTTTATAGCCAGGCAGACAGAGCAAGCTGTGTGTCTGTTTGAGGCCCTGACATCTCAGCTGTCATTACCCTGTCACTGCTCTAATTAAATGGCTAGCTTGCGAGGCATTTATAAAGATACCAGCGACAGAATCAAACACACACACACAGCTTTCTCGTTCATGTCTGACACTTTCTCCTGCCACTAAGGTACATGTACATGCGTTGATAGTTGCAGTGTTGAATTCCCATATCTCTATCCAAGCTGCAGTGCCACTGGAGAGGTCTCTGTCCTCACTACGCTTGACTTGTAAGGAGCCATAAAAACGGCTGTCGCACTGTATTATGTTCCCTTAAATACGATAAGAGTTGCCCGAGTGCCCCAGGCAGCAGACAGCAAATCACTTAGGTGGAAGTGTGGAAGACATGACTGAGCATGTTCCTGTTATTTAAACATATGTTGTTATTTCTGATGTATACCTCTTAGATTTACACTTAAATAAGATGTCTGGGGTTTGTTGTTGAACATATGGCTCCAATACAGCAGTTATTTAAGGGACGATTCCTTTTTTTTGTCTTTTCTGTGTTGCTCCATTGTTTCCTGATTTGTTGTGATTTCCTGATTTCAAGTTGTAGGTTCTCAAATATTTTCTGTGTACAAAATAGAGCCAGACCAATAAATCGGTCAGTCCATATTTGCCTATCACAGACATACTGGTATATATTGGTATCGGTGTACATGTTTTCTGATATGTGGCAATATGAACACCTTTTTTAAGAACATATAGTGTAAAAAACGATGCTTGGTGGTTTGAAATTGACATTTATTTATATCTAATGTTAGGCAATTGACTGATACTTAACTATCTATTATAATTATAATGTATTCTTTATTTAAATGATCAACAATTTGTTGATACAGAATATGATATGTTTTAGCTATTCCATTTAATTTTCTATTCTTTATCTTTTCCGTGTTCAGAATTGGTTGACCATGTGACAGCTTGTACTTATAATGTATTATAATGTTTAAATAAAGTTATTGGTTGTCTATTTTCAATCCAGCCATATCAGTAATCTCTGAAATTGGTCAATATCCGTCTTAAAAATCCCATATCGGTCGGGCCCTAGTATCAAACCGGAATGGATAATATTTTTTGAAAATATAATATGGGTTATACAATGACAACTCTGCATCTTTCTTGTCTTTCTCCTTGTTGTCTCTGCAGCAAACAGCTATTCTGAGCATCATGACGTTCTGCATAGAGCTGAGACACCTCAGCCTTGGGAGCTGTGTGAGGGTGAGAATGAACACGCACAAGCACACACAGGACGAAGTTCAAATAAAAAACTGTCTGCTAACTACACAACCCACCATGTGGGCTGGATAGCAGCTTGTCCAAAAGATGGCAGAGACATCAGTAGTGTAGCAGTAATTGAGCTGCTCACAGTAAACTGGTTCGGTGTAAAATAGATAAAGCGCACTGATAATGGCACTGGACACAATTTAAGTGAATACTTTATTGTCTATCCTAGGCCAAAACTTGACTTTAGCCGCACTTCACAAGGCGGTTAAAACATTAGTGAAATGTTCACATATAATGTAATACACAAATAGCCCTGAGTCTTGACACATTGTATTTCTACAGAAATCATGAAGGCAATATGCTTAAAGAAACGTTTTACTTTTTGAATATACACTTGTTCGTTTTCAAACTGGCTGCGGGATAACCAGGGCTTTAAATTAACTTTTTTTCTTCACCAACAACATGGCTAGTATATTTTTAAAGTTACCAGTCAATCAGATTTTCCACTAGCCAAATTTTCTTTTTTAAGTCCATGTGCAGTCCTTCCTAACATTAACTCAACTGTTTTGTTTAGTTTTGAGCTGTTCCGTTTGTCTTCTCTTTTGCTCTGTTTCGCTCTTAAATGACACCATGCATGCTAGGCATTTAGCTAATGGTTGTATGACACATCATGACATACATGACACATTACGTTTCCTAGTCAAAGACACAAGAAACCGCTCAAATGTTTTGGTGGAAAACAGACCAGTCTGGCAACACTGATGAAAGCTTTAATTAGATAAATGTATTTATGATTAGATTAATGTATGAGACATTTCAGTAAATGATCAGTACATCATGGTGATGATGGTGGAGCAGATCCAGTGCCTCTTAATATATATTTTTCTATAAGATACTTAAAAAACAAATTAACCACAAACATTTTCCACATTTACTGAAAGTCTAATTTTGCTATGTCACCCGGTCTCTGACTGAGTCACTCAGTAACTCACCCACACACCTTGTCACTAGCTGAGTTTCCATCCAGTTCATAGATATTTGTTGCAAATGATGATGTAGCGAGTGAGAAAATGTGAAAATAAATTACATATTTCAGTACAGTTGCTCTTTCTTAAGGCATAAGTGTCATCATTGGTAATGAAGCCATGCAACACTTGGTAATGGAAACGCATAGTGACAGCAATTCTTTCAGTCAGAAGTTGTAATATCCGTCCTCTGCTAACTCAGAGAAATGTTCTGCATGCTGCCATTTTATTGGTAAAGTGCCTGCACTGGCTGTGTGGCTGAGGAAAGGATGGCCAACATTATCTGACACCAATGAACAATATCAGCTTCACAAACACAGATCAGTTCTTCTTTCTGGTAAAGATTTTCTCTGTTAGTTAACTATACTATAGCGTTCTGTTATCGCAACTACAAATATTTGCTCAAAACTCTCAAGAATTGGAGGGAAATGGCTACTGACTTACTTATTACTTCAATCCTTCTCCCAGCCTCATTTTTTCGGTCCTGTATAACATCCTGAAGGCACTATTGTGTGAAGAGCATTTCATTTCTACAGTAGCTGAAGCAAAGATCACAGAATCTCTGCATCTTGCTAACGTTGTTTGTGACAGTCATAGTAACCATTTACAAATAACATCCTCTTTATAAAGTAAAGCATTTGCTGCAGAGTTGCATATTTTGAGGGTCTATTTTAAAGGTGAAGTGGACAGAATCAGAAATACTTTAATAATCCCAGGGGAGAATTAAAGGCCCTCCATGCATGTTAACGATTGCCTGTGTCCTGCAGATTGAGGACTATGACGTTGTGGCCAGTATGCTGGCTGTTCGCTGTCGCTCACTCTGCTCACTGGACCTGTGGCGCTGCAGAAACCTGACTGATCGAGGCCTGGCTGAGCTCGTCTCTGGCTGCAGGTAGGCAATACCAATGGGCTCAGTGCTGTAAAAAAATGTTTTGTCTTCTAGAATAAGCAGCATTATTCCATCAGCAAATCACTTTCTTGCTTATTCCTTCTTTGTGCTGAAAAGAAATCTAGCAAATGAAATGTCTCACTACACTGTGTAAATCTAGTGTAGAGACCAGTCAATGCTACCACCATTGTCAGTGTTTACCTTGTGTGTATTTACCATGATGAGCATAAACAACTCAACCTTGTGGTACCTCAGAATGCTGGAGGAGTTGGACCTGGGCTGGTGTCCCACACTGCAGAGCAGCACCGGATGTTTCCAGCACCTCGCACGCAGCCTGCCCCGGTTGCGCAAACTCTTCCTCACCGCCAACCGCACAGTTTGCGACTCAGACGTAGAGGAGCTGGCAGCCAGCTGCCCCTCACTGCAGCACCTCGACATACTGGGTAGGCTCTCACCTGTATCTTTTCATAACATTTTAGTAATTTATTAATGATGTCCTTAGTCGATATATTTACCTTAAGCTGTTAATGTGTTTTTTATATCAACTTAATATTTGGCAGAGCATTATTTAGTATAGGGCGGCACGTGGTGTGGTGGTTAGCACTGTCGTCTCACAGCAAGAGGGTTCCTGGTTTGAATCTGCGTGGGTTCTCCGGCTTCCTCCCATTGTCCAAAGACGTGCAGGTGTTAGGTTAATTGATGACTCTAAATTGCCCGTAGGTGTGAATGTGAGTGTGAATGGTTGTTTGTCTCTGTTTGTCTCTATGTGCCCTGCGATAGACTGGCGTCCTGTCCAGGGTGGACCCCGCCTCACGCCCCATGTCAGCTGGGAAGTGGTTGCAGATGATGGATGGATGGATGGATTATTTTACAGACCCAGAGCAGCTGTCCTCTGAGTAAAAATATCAAAGCCACGTAAATATGCAAACATAGCCGTATGTATAATGGCTTCATTGACACATGGCCGTCATCACAACTGTGTCTACGTGTTCCTGGATAATGTTCTACCTTGCATCTAATTTTCTAGTGAAGATTTAAGTTTAATACAACCCCTGTTTCCAAAAGTTGTGATGCTGTTTCAAATATAACTACAAACAGAATGCATTGATTTGCAAGTCATTGAAACCCCATATTTAATTGAAAATAGCACAAAGACAACATTGCATATGTTGAAACAGAAAACTTTGTTTTTAAAAATGATATCTAGAATTTGACGCCAGCAACACTTTTGAAAACAGTTGAGACAGGGTAATGTTTACCACTATGTTGCATCACCTCTTCTTTAACAGAACTCTGTTTAACGTTTGGGAACTGAGGAGACCAATTGCTGTCGTTTTGAAAGTGGGATGTTTTCTCTTTCTTGCTTGATGTAGGATTTCAGCTGCTCAACAGTTCGGGGTCTCCTTTGTATGTTTTACTTTTCATAATGCACCAAACATTTTCTGTGGTAACAAGTCAGGACTGCAGGAGGCCAGTTTAGCACCCCAACTCTTTCACTACAGATCCACACTGTTGTAACATGCAGAATGTGGTTTGGTATTGCCTTGCTGAAATCAGTAGGGACATCTCTAAAAAAGATGTCTTCTGTTTCCTCGAGAACTTCTTTATATGGTTCAGTATTAATGGTGCCTTCACAAATGTGCACGTGACCCATGCGATGTGCACTAATGCACACTCATACCATCACGGATGCTGGCTTTTGAACTGCGTGCTGATAACAAGCCGGATGGTCTCTCTCTTCTTTAGCCTGGATGATGCAGCATCCATGATTTCCAGAAAGAATTTGGAATGTTGACCTCAGTCAGACCTCGACAGTTTTCCACTTGGCCTCAGTCCGTCTTAAATGAGCTCAGGCCCAGAGAAGACAGCGGTTTCCCCTGCATGGTAGAGTTTCAACATTAGGCCTCTCTGTGGCATATCCCTAGTTTGCATTTGAGAATTTCTGAAGTACTTGACTGCAAACAGAAATCCCAAATTAATCTGATTAATATTAATATAAAAAAATTCTGTTAACTTGGGATGGAACGGTTCATAAAATCCACTATTCGGTTCATATCACGGTTTTGGGTTCGGTTGTTTTTTTTCTATTTCTTGTAGATTCTAAAAATACCACGTATCAGATCTGTAGCCTAATAATTAGATTATTTTATTATTCAGATATTCTTAAGAACATGTCATGCAATCATGCAAAATCTGAAATAATGAGGCAGTTTGTTTAGGGGTCACTGTAACAATCTTAAATGAAAGTGAAGTGAGATTTTGAAACAGTAGGAGACACATTGCTGCATTTACGCATTTATATATTTAGTTGGCAAAAAGGTAAACAATTGTTTGCCTTCTAGGTAAGAATATAAACACTTCTACATTATCAAATCTTAGAAAAAAATGAAGAAAATAGGTTTTCTTTCACTAAAATACACACAAACAGCATCACTGAACTGACTGAAATAGGCCACATCAGGGCTGTTCAATTAATTTGAATGGGGGCTGGTTGACGAAAATGATCCAAAATGAGGAACCTGAAAAAACATGAGCATCACATTAATGGATATTGTAAAACAATGCAACGACATAGGAGTACATACAGTATATTGTCTTTATTTTATCAATGTAAATATTAATCATAGGCCTCAAAGTGCAACAACCTTGTCAAAAACAATCCTTGTTAAATGAACAAACCTGTGAACCAGAGGTTTTCACTCCATTATTGGACTAAAGTAAAGTTTGAGGCTCTTGTCCTTTACTTGATTATTTTATTTACATGCACTTTATACTTCTACTCCACTACAAATCAGTTTATTCATCAAAATCTGAAAAAAATGAACTTAACATTAAATCAACGTAACATTAATGCAGAGTAGCATGATTTTTATCAACTTCTCCTCTTTACACTCAGATATGGCTGCAGAGTAAACACAGGCTTCACAGAGACAGAAACTAAAACTTCTCTGTCCATTCTCTGGTGAACTGACGGTTTTCAGAGTAGAAAGAAACATGGATGTGGTGATTTAACCACAGATTGAACCAGACATAAATGATTGAGAACAACAACAGAGCAGAGCTTAGTGAGCAGCTGACACGAAGATTCAGGAACCCACGAAGAAGAGCGGAGCGGGAGCGTGTGGGGCGGGAACGTGCGTAGCGGGCCACGCGCCTACAGGGAGAGCGTGGAGCAAGTCTCCCAGGTATTTGACGCGCTGAGATGGATATGAGAGAGGACAGCGGTCATGATGGCTTACCCTACATTGCACCTCATAAACCGAACATACAAACATGACAAGCCACCGAACGGGACCAATTTTTTTAATAAACCGTTCCACCCCTACTTTTCACTTTGCAAAGCCACAACCGCACCTCATAGCTTTAACTGCTGTGTACAGACACTATAGTTCTGGCTGTGTAAGGGTATGGGGCTTGGACAGCACAGTAGCATGACAGATCTTATTCAGACTGGCTCAGGTGTCATGTCGTGTGTCATGTATAGGCGTGCTACAGTAGTTGAGTTGGTCTAGTGCCGGAGAACAAATCATGCGATGCAAGTCGAAAACACAAAGCTTATTATTTGGGTCTGAACTCTATTATACGTATCACTTGTAGACATTAGGGTTGAGCGATTATGTTAAAGTTTTCCAACTGGTCAACACCAGCCTAGCAACCGGCGTTTGCAAATATATTAACCCAGGTGTGTGTGTGAGAGGCGGCAAAAGCGAGCCAGTTGGGAGGTGTTTGAGCTGCAGGTTTGCTACGCTAATAAATTAGCAAAATAAACTCACAAACTGTCCTTATTAAACAAAAAAAGACCACTACACACTTTATTCAACATGGACAGGAGCATTGTAAAACTCACCAAACCCATCTTTGTTAGGTCCAACAATCAACAACTCTGGTCTGGTCCAAATAAACCTTTAATTAACAGAATAAGATAAGAAAATATGCCGGTTCTAAACAGTTTTTTCCTGCTGTCTGCGGAGCAGCAACCACATCTCATTCTTCAGAGGAAATCAGCGAAATAAAGTTCTAACAGTGGCCCAAAACATGGCCCCAAACAAAAACTGCTGATGAACTCAATTCAATTTTATTTATAGTGTCAAATCATAACAAAAGTTACAAAGACCCAACAATTCCACCTTGAGCACACAGGACATCGCCTATTGTAAAAAGTTGATATATTGTTTCAGTTGTCCAATAACCTTCGTAGACACAGTAACAAGTGTCATATTACAGAGGATTCTTTATTTCCGATGCATTTCCACTTTTGAGGATTTACCTGCTCTGTCTCTTTTATTTATTTCTCTGTCCAGGTACGCGGTTGGTGAGTGCTGCCTCACTGAAGAAACTCCTCCAGTCTTGTCCACGACTTCTCCTGCTGGACGTCTCCTTCTGTTCACAGATAGACATGCGGGTCGTCCAAGAGCTCTCTGGCCTCTTCCCCAAGGTGGCCATCAAGAAGAGCTTCACTCAGTGACCCCAGTATCCCACTGTCCAGAGGAAGTAAGAAGAGGGAAATGCTCGCCAGCAGACACGACCCCAAATTGTAAATGAGGCAGGTCCGATGCTGTAGGAGGTTGCTGACCTGCTTGCGTCTGTGTCACAGACAAGATTTTTTTCTTTTAGCGGTCAGTAAATAAAGCAGTTGTACTGGGTGAGGAGGTTCTGGCTAACCACACAAACAACTAAAGACTCCCAGCCACAGGATTCTAGAACGTGAGACTTTTTAGTTGTTATTTTTTGGACACATGAAATCAGGGTTGTTGCTGTAAAGCTGCCAAGTCTTTCCAGAATCTGAATAACCACTTATGTATTGCCAAGCAACACAAGGCTAGGAAATATGCCTTGGTACTGGATGCAAAACACAAAACAAACCCATTTGTCAGCAGTCCTCCCTTGAACATCTTGTTAGGACAAAACAGTCGTAAACTTATTGGAAACAGTTGGAAATGATGCAGTAGGATATTTATGTTAGCTGGTAACATAACTAAAGATCAGGGCCTTGGTCAGTGCCTTGAATGTGCAGCAATCATGCTGGCTGTTTGAATGCATGAGAGTCATTCTGAGGCTACATCCACACGATTATGTTTTTGTTTAAAATGCATTTCTTTTGCTATGTTCACGCCTGGCGTCCACAATACTCCAGTGTTTCTGAGCCGCTAAAACTGAGGCGTTTGGAAACGCTGCTGAGCCCGTTTTAGTTTGAAAACTCGGGTCGAGTTTCAGTCTGGACATTTTGAAATGATGACACAGACAGTCAGTCAGTCTTATCAGTTAGGTAGGCTGACATACTGTTTCATCTGTCTTGTGTGGGTGTTCCTTTCCCTTTGCCATGGCTTCTTCTGGCGATGTATAATGCTCCCAGTAGTGCTTTAATATGTCTGTCACCGTATTTACTGCTAATCTGTGTTTTGCTCTGTTACCACCTTATGCATCTCTGTATTTTCCATTTCCATGATTTTCAACTGCGGAGTAACATTAGACAATCTGCTTCCTGTTTACACTGGCACATGCATATCCAGAGTACAATGAATGATTACGTGATATGTGTTTTCAGGCGCGTTAATATGGACAGAGATTATTTCTGATAAAGACTTGCGTGGACAGAGATCATTTTTGTTTTTCAAACGCTTTTTTAGAATGAAAACATATTAGTGTGGATGTAGCCTGGAGGCATCTGTCGACATCGAGCCAGCTTGATTTAAAGAAATCACACTTGATGCTGTTGGGTTCAAATACATCAGAAGGTAAAAACAAAGGTGTGAAAGCAGCCTTATCTCACACGGTGTGCTGTGTTAATTGTTTCAACTTTAATGCAAGTATCACAGGTTATTTGTTGCAAACCGACGGCAGAATCATGCTCAAGGATCTCACATTGAGAAGAAACACACCATCAGCTGTCCCTGCACCTGAGATTCACTGACATGTTTTCATCAATAGCATACATGAGAGCTTGTGGAAAAGCAGAATGGACCAACATATGTTTTCATTAACACATGCGCTCGAAATTCGTAGAAAAACATCCAATGGATCAAATCAGCAACAGACAGACTGACTCATTAGAAATAAAAGCTTTGAGACATAACACATTTAAACTGTCCAAAAATGTATACAATTTACATTGAAAGCAGCATGGGGAGGTCTCCATGCACAGGTCAGTTTCTTTACATTTACGCTACAGATGGATATGATCATGATTTTAATGAATTAGAAAAGATCTGTAACTGAGATTGTGACATAGCAGGTGCCTACTTTCTCCAACATATGATACAAGACCTACATTGTAAACTGGAGACTGTGTTGGATTCGATCCGTAGAGAAAGTCACCACATCTAATCATACCTGATCTGGGTCATTTCTGTTTAATTCTGCCCTTTAAATGAAACGGGGTGTTTCATTGTTTTGTTTAACAATTTACTGCCAAGTCAGGATAAAAATCAGGTCAGGATTTTTAAGTCGGCCAAGGCCAAAGTTAACGATAATTAGATCTTTGGATTGATAGTCGTGTATGCTTTTGTCATATAGAGCATTCTGTTCTTTAGTGTACTTTTACGGGGATAATGCGTGAGGTTTGTCTCCAAAGATAAATGATTACGTTTGAGAGTCAACGCTTTCACAAGGCTTTTGTGACGTTGCATGCTTTTTTTCCTGTTATATTTCACACTGAGCTGTCCGTCACTGCTGCTCTGTTTCACCACAGCCACCTCCTCATGTATTTACCTACCAAAATGAAGCTCCACCAATCAGGAGTACTGTGGATTAAGTTGAGGATAGTGTGTTGAACAGTGTAAATACTCTGTGACCTCAGTATTTGTCCTGAATCTCAGGGGTTTTAATATTTCATTTGGTTTTTACACATATTTTGCTCCAATAACCAGCACAACAGACATCTTTACAGACTGAGTCAGTACCGAGGTTATCTGTCGTCAGCGTTGCTCTTAAACGAGAAACACATGTGACACAAATGATCCGTCAGTGCTGAGACAGACGTTGCCGTAATTGTATGATTGTGCAAAATATATTGCTGTCCCTGGTTATTTCATTTTTGTAATATATAAAGCCACAGTTGCAATGTGGCAAACGTGCTTTAAACACATTCATTGTTTTGAAAAAAAAAAAGATTTTAAGCACATGCTTAGTGAATATTTGTGCCTTATGCTCCTGTTTAAATGTGGTGTGATGTCCATGTGCTATAGATTGTAGTGAAGTGCTTTGCTTCTATGCCCTTCAACCAAAGTAATACAGCTCTATTGGACCAGTTTAAATACTGTTTATCAGCCATGGTGATTCATATGCAAAAGATTATTTATTTATTCCCTGTGTGATCAAAATGTTATTTAAATATGCTATCCTTGTTAACGGGAATCCACTGTTTTACTTTGTTTTGTTTTTGTCTTTAGCGTAGCTTAGCACAAAGAATGGAAGTAGGGAAAACTAGACCCAGCACTGCAACTGTTGGAAAAAAATATGCTGCCCAACCACTTATTATAGTTTTGAAATTGTAAATATTTGCATTTAGTTTTTCTTTTGCTTTTGAGGAATTGACTAGTTTCAGTTTTTGTTTAGAGTTTTTCAAGGATTATGAGGAAAGCGTTGATTTACAGTAGCTGATAAAGGTGGGGTGGAATAATGACCTCACACTGGAACTGGTTACTGTGTCTGGACAACGTGGCTTTGCAATTTCTGTGCAAAGGGAGGGAGAAAACCATTTTACCCGCAACTCTATTTAGTTTGTGTGTGCGTTCATTCTAGTTTTATTTAGTTTTTACATTTTTGAAAACAGACATTTTTGATTTCAACAAAATAATTCTTTCACTGCTACTTTTAGCGACTGTTGACTATAATAACCCTGTTCCCAACAAGTCCAAAGTTGTCTTGTTTATTGAACATATGCAGGAACAAATTCCGTGTTAGAAATAGTTAACTGTGCAGGCTTGTGCTGTGAATGTGACTGTATCTAGCATCACCCAAGTCCTGTTCTTTATGTCAGGCATGTTCAAAAAGTGACCCTTGGATATGTTAGTAACTAGCTTGCTAACTATTAAGGTATCGTGTGCATAAGTTAGTTTTAATCCTGGAATCATTTGTTTTAATTTCCTTTGATGGTGCAATGTAGCTACGGCAACTACCACGTTCATGTGAATGACTTCACGCCCTATAAACACACATTTCATATAGTGGGTTTATGAATATGAGTTTATTATGAGTTAATATCTCTGAATGTCTGTTTAGGCAAAGCATTTTTTTAAAAAGTTGAATCAGTAGTGCGGAATTTAGTGTCACTCACCGAATTAAGGGCACCCTCCCTCTGTATTTCACTTTATTGAGGGGGAGAAGGGGGTTCGTTGTGGACTGGCCACAGTTGGCAAAACCCAAGTGTAACCGGTTTGGAGGTGGTTTGTGCGTGCTCTGTCCCTGCTCAGGAGAAGGCCAGTCTTAGGACAAATTAAGTCATGTTAAGGCAAATCAACGCAACATGGTCCTCATTGTAGCCCTTTCCCAGCTTCCAGTTTTTGTGCTAAACTAGGCTAGAAATGCTCCCGATCAATCATTGCACTGGATGCCCAGAATTCAAATAGACATCAACCTTGTAATCTAATGATGGACTTGATGGGAAACCCCAAAACGCTGGACTGTCCCATTAAAATTGACTTTATGTTGAAATGTGTAGTTAATTTCCCGTCTGAGTTGTGTTCTAAACAGAATGGGTGTGCTAATGACACACCAGCCTTCCCGTTCAGATGATGCAGATATTCCTGCAGTTTGTGGGAATCAGGTAACTGAAGATGAAAGCAATCATATATATATATATAAGTCAGTGTATCTCATTTGCCTATCCCACCCAAACCCAGGTAGGCATTTCATGTATATTTTGAGATAATTACTTCTCAAATGACTATAGCAACACAATGAAAACACTGGCAGTGTATAGTGTGTACAGCAAATATCAGCAACAGCATCCACGTCTTAAAGCGGACTATTTGAACTTTTCCAGATGGTTACTGTCTGACCAATGACTTTCCAGTTTCTGATGTTTTAGCCCCCTACCTTGTGTGAGTGGGGCGGCTGTGCTTTTCTGTAATGGACATGTATTCTCCGTTCTCCCACTCTGGATGTGTGATCAACCTTTGTGCCACTGGTAGATGCATGCAGTGTGAAAGCCACTGTTGAGTGAAAAGCTTGTGCCTCCCTCTGTCATGATGAAACTGGGTGCATCACTTTCACCATACTTGAAATAAACTGAAGGCTTATGACTGATACAGCGGGCTTTGTGGCTTTTTAATTCAAGTCAATTTTATTTATTGTGCCAAATCATAACAAAAGTTATCTCAGGACACTTTACAAAGTAGGTATAGACCACACTCTATGACTTATTTATGATAAACATAGACCCAATAATTCCCCTGTTGTGCACACAGTGGCAACGAAAACCTTCCCTATTACAGGGAGGAACGTCAGACAGACCCAGCTCTGTGGAGGACGGACATCTGTCTGCACGGGTTGGAGAGGAAGAAAAGAAGAGAGAAAGAGAGAAAAGACGGACAGATGGACAGAGAGAGACAAAGACAGACACAAAGACAGAGACAGACACACTTCCAGTAACTATAATAATATCTATAGTAATGTGAATATGACTTACATGTTATGGCAGTTAATACAGCAGAATAGTAGAAACAAGCACAGCTAAGGTGACAGAAGTGAAAAATAATAATTATGGTGCAAACATGATCAATGATGAGTAGCGGTAATTACAGCTGTGATACAGGGAGACATACCACTGATGGTGTTTTTATGGCTACAAATTTTATAGTTTAGATAAAATAATCTTAAACCTACAGCCCTCTGATCCTGTGAGGACATGGGTATAATAATAATAATAATTATAAGACGTGACTGTACAACAGTGTGTCTACATTGCAAGAATGAACCCGCTTTATTCCGTTTTGCCTGTCTCTCTCCAGCTTCAGTGAACAGCACAACATCAGGTCACTGTGTCACGCTGAGGCTTCATAAGTAGTCGTGTCAGTGTGATTGGGAGGAAAGTACCGTCCACTGAATCCACAGCAACTCGCACGGCCATTAGTCAGGGTGACTGACTGGTTAGTAATGGTGGAATGATCCTTTTTGCCTTAACTCTTTGCCATTTCACATTCTATTAATGCCACAGAGAGAAGTGACATGAGCTTGTCTTCTTAACGGCCTTTTAATGAATTGTTTATGCCTAGTTTAATGATGTATATTGTGGCCCTGTAATGTGCCCTAATGACGGAGAACGAGGCGTCCTCGGCTGAAGTATTAATTTGGACTGCCTCCCCAATGATTATTCCTCAGCCAACAACCGCTGCTGTGCGCGTGAGCCCGGATACAAACGTGATTCATGAAGGCTTTCCGCTCTGCGCTACGCCTTGATTTCTCGCTGTCACGCTCCTCTATGAGGCTGATATATCCAGGGGGGATCCTCAGCAATTAGTTCAGCTTTTTATTTGTCTTTCAAGAGCTTAGCGGCGATGCTCGATGAATCTGCGGGGGGAATATATGGATGGAAATATTGTTCCTGAATAATAAATCCAGCATTCAAATGTAAACATGGGGAAGGGTTAGGGGGCTAGGTCGCCCCGCGCTTCCTTTCTCTCCTTTACTTTCTTTCTCTCTCTATCCACAAACCACATGAGTGACAGCAGAACATACCTTGACAAATATGGCCGCCCCCCTCCGGTGCTGTAATAGTCTTCTCTTCAGTGGGACACGTGTTGTTGTGTGCCTCCTCTGAGCTGTCCTCTGGCTGGGACTTGACAGGCCTCAGACCTGCCTGAGGGAGGCCTCTCTGTGATACCCATCATTATGTGGCTCGGTGTTCCTTCTCTAGTTTCTCCACTTAGACTCTCATAATGAAGACATCTGTGTCAGTCCTTGCACTGCTGTGTCTAAAGCTTATTATTTATGTCTTGTTTTTGAGGAGATTGAGAATGTGAGTCCCTTAAATCTATCCAAATGCTACAATATATAGATTTTTGAAGCTGCGGTGAAGGGCGATGTTTCTTTAGCCAAGTCTAAATCCATGAGGATTTTGGTCTGAAAAGTGTGGAACTGTGATACCCTGGTGTAATTACAGAGCATTTGTAACCCTCATCTGATGCTAGCTTTTCCTCAGAATTAAGACTGGATGTATCAGGAAGCTCGGCGAGTCACGACTTGTCTTTGCCGACTTGTCTTTGCCCTGTTTTGAAAAGAAAGAAGAATACATATTGCAGAAATGTGTTCTAGACTAGTTGCGTAATAATCGTTATCGTAATAATGCTTACAAAATAGAACTTTATTTACTACTTTATTACTTTAATATTATGGATAAATATGGATGATATGCAATGAATATATGCTTATGAAACTTCTATTTTCAAGTTTGTGAATAACAAACAACAGTAGCATGTCTAATTCTGACAATGGGATCAGTATGTGACCAAATAATCTCCACTCAAGGTCCACTTACTCTCTTTTTCAGAGCTTACAAGCACTTCTCACTGTTTTCATCAGCCAGTGGAACAGTGGGGCAGACTATTCTCATTGGTATAGCCAGGCTGAGCTCAGTGCTTAGTTTGGAGTGGCACAGAAAGAGATGAGTAGATGTATCTGCATGGTATAGTATGTATCAGTACTTTTGTTTGTTTGATTTCTTCCTGATCCAACTTTCATCCAGGAGACTTTAGCAGGAGTTTACAGTCCCGGCCAGAGGAAGATAATCGTCATATCCCAGCCCTGTTTTCTCGTGTTTCTTTCCTTAAGGTTTAAGAGCATTCATTATCTATTTAAAAACACTATTTCTGTTTTAGGTGGTGTGGTGGTTAGCACTGTCCCCTCACAGCAAGAGGGTTCCTGGTTCCAATCCCGTCTGGGTTCCTTCTGTGTGGAGTTTGCATGTTCTCCCTGTGTCTGTGTGGGTTTTCTCCGGGTTCTCCAGCTTCCTCCCACAATCCAAAGACATGCAGGTGTTCGGTTCATTGATTACTCTAAATTGTCCGTAGGTGTGAATGGTTGTCTGTCTCTGTTCGTCTCTATGTGCCCTGTTATAGACTGGCGTCCTGTCCAGGGTGGACCCCGCCTCACGCCCGATGTCAGCTGGGATCGGCTCCAGCCCCCCAGACCCCGATAGGGACAAGCGGTTGAAGATGGATGGATTTCTGTTTTATTTCATTATAGAATATTCAGCCAAAAAACACAAAATGGCACTTTTTTGTCACAAACTGCATGGGATTATCATAAAGTGGGCATGTCTATAGAGGGGAGATTCACAAGTACCCCGACAACCCATTTTTATTTACATTCAGATATCTGGAGGTCGGAAGTCAATGCCATGACAGTTTTTCCCTCACCAAAATGTGGCCGAACTTTGGAAGCATATACCTCAGATCCTGTTGTTACGTGTCACGTGTCTTTTAAAATGGAGCCTGCTACAGCCTGTTAAAGACAGTCGTCCACTGGTTCCACGAGTCTCTTACTTGGATGCCCAATTAGATTTTTCCTCTCATGGACCTGGCTCAAAACTTGAATGAGTGCTGCCCATCAGCTTCCTGTTCCCTCCGCAGCCTTAAACAGAGCCATCAGACTCATGGACGGGGACAAAGGGGATCTGGCACATAAGCTGCAGCCTGTAAGATGGCCTCCCTGAGAGATGAGCGTGTTTCACAAACAGGCCGAGCAATTATAGCCTGAATAATTACGCTGTGAACGGGAGACACGATTCGCCCCACTGATCAGCAAAGTTCATGTGAAGTTATAATTAAACAATAACTCGTTTACAAATGAACGCACACACGCATTTGTGTACTTAAGTGTGCAAAGTGTAATTAGCTGCGATGCATCTGAGTGAGATTGAAGAACAACAATGTCAAATGGTGGAATTATGTTCTGCTCGTGAGCATGTATCACTGTTATCAGTGTGCTGGGGGGGGGGGGGGGGGGGGGCAAAGAGAGGAAGACAGATTGAAGGAGTGATTGATACAGAAGGCTAATTCGTCTGCACACCAGTCAGAGACGGACATGAAGTCTGACAGGGAAACTGTGTAGAAAGACATTAGATCAACATCTGTGGGGGGTAAATAAAGTTAGCCACAGAAGCATTCATTTTCAAAATTCATTTCATTCAAAAATAAAATGAGCCAAGTAAAATCTTACTGAAACATTCTGTTGTTACACACAATGTTAAATGACTTAATATAATTATGTGACCTGAGATTATGTATTAATATTGTTTCTTTAGACAGACAGAGACACATCTGCCTGTTGTTCAATGACTCTTTCATTTGTCACTTTTCCAACAAGTCTTTCTTTCTTTTGAGTGACAGGTCTGAATGTGTTGAGTAGGTATTTAACCATGTGTTGACGCCAGAAACAACACTTTACATCCCACTTTATTACCTAGTCTTCCTGGAGGTCTCTGTCACTGACAGAATAAAGTTGTCGATCACAGCTCTAAAATAAAGCGGGAGTCCAGAGAAGACGCCTTTTTAATGAGGGCAGGAAAAGAGTACACAGAAATCCTGATGAGCTGATCAAATGTGAGTAAAAGACACTTTAAAGTTTAAAGTGCTGGAGCAGATATCCTGCATGATGCTGCCAGGGAGCGTGAAATGTCCTGTCACAGAGCATTCCATTTTTCTCGGGCACTTTGCAGCAGTAAGCAGCAATCTGGCGAGAGGTCATTGAAAGCAGCATATGTATGGGTCCTGGGATTATCTACAGATCCATTTTTACTGTTGAGTCTGGGGGGACAACTAACCGTTAGTTTTGTTATTGATTAATCTGTCAATTTATTGAGCTAGGAACTGTTTTTATGAAAAATATCAGGTGTGTTACTAATACCTTTACCAGTGGCTCTGTGCTGTTTACAGTGACACTCAGTGGGACACTTACCCAGGACCCTGGAAGTGAAGCAGCTAAATGGAGTTCAGCCGTCATTCATTTAACCATTCAATTGTCTCTACAGCTGGGACGTCCAGTGTCCAAACAATAGTCCAAACCCTGAAGAGATTCCATCTAAAATGTCGTTTGGTAGAAAACATTTTACCTTGTTGAAACATGAGCTGTACTCAACGTGACCGGCCCCTCTCTGGACGATAAAGAACTCGTGTCCTGTCCTGTTTAGTTTTACGGGGTTTACTGAACAGAATAAAAGAAATGAATACTCTCCAAAAGTCTGATATCATGCTCTTAAAAAAATACTCTACTCTACCAATGAGTTAATATTTCTTCTCAAAACTGCAAATTAATACAAAGTCTCTAACTGGGGCAGCAGTAGCTCAGTCCATAGGTGACTTGGGACTGGGAACCGGAGCGTCAAGTCCCTATCTGGACCATCAATGGAGTGTGGACTAGTGGCTGGAGAGGTGCCAGTTCATTTCCTGGGCACTGCCGAGGTGCCGTTGAGCAAGGCACCGGACCCCCAACTGCTTGGGGCACCGATCCATTGGCAGCCCCCTCGCTCTGACATCGCTCCAGTAATTGCATGTATATAGGTCCTGTTTGTGCATGCGTGTATTTTGGGCCTGTGTGTGTGTAACATGAATAATACAATAACAGAGTGAAAACATTGATGTGTCCGGACTGAAGGGCAGAACACAGAGAATCAGTCAACTGTCATCTTTTCTATCAACTCTGCTGACTTTTCTTATTTTGCAATTGTTATTTTGTCTATTTATTCATCTTTAGTATGTTGTTTATTTTAATCTTACAAGTTTAATTTCTTGAGTTTTACACTTTTGTCCATCAAATGTTACTAAAACCTTTTTATCAGTAGTTTGCTGTAAATTGACAGACTAAGAAATCAAAATATTGAAATTCCACTGGGTGAGACATTTCTATCAGTTAACTGTTTAATTGATTTATTATCTCTGCACTAGTGGAGTCAATAATAACAAAGAGATCAATATTAAAATATGACTTATTTCCCCTATAGAAGAGGCTTATAATGATAGTGGTGTGTGTGCACAAGAATGAACAAGTGTGTTTTAGTTCTACAAAGACCTACACTGTCTTTTGACTGTACTGTATGCTCCTTTAACATCCTATCCTTTAACCTCTGGTGGAAAGTTACTAAGTACATGTACTCAAGTACTGTACCGGTACTCTATTTGATAATAATTTAACTTTACAGATTCAGAAAAAATATCATCAACAAATGAAATAAACAGCAGTACAAAGGTCATTAAAATGAGCCCCACCTTTATTTAAATTGATATTTACATGATCTATCGATAATTATAATATCATTTTATAATATTCTGCATAATGAGTATGTTTACTTTTTGTACTTTAAGTATATTTTAATGTTGATACTTTTGTAGTTTTACTTAAGGTAACATTTTGAATACAGGACTTGCCTGTAACAGAGTTTTTTTTTCTCCTGCATGTCACTCGTACCATGTCGCTATAAATCACAACTTGGTAGAGTTTTACCATATCATTCAAAAAGTGCTGCATATGGAATCATTGACTGTGTTTATCTTGTTTATTTGTTCTAAACAGCCAACAGAGTATCACTGTTTATTTAACTGTTATATTAGTAAATCATCATTTTACTGAACTGTTGTATTAGTAAATCATCATTTTAACTGTTATATTAGTAAATCATCATTTTAACTGTTATATTAGTAAATCATCATTTGAACTGTTATATTAGTAAATCATCATTTTAACTGTTATATTAGTAAATCATCAATTTACTGAACTGTTATATAAGTAAATCATCATTTTAACTGTTATATTAGTAAATCATCATTTTAACTGTTATATTAGTAAATCATCATTTTAACTGTTATATTAGTAAATCATTATTTACTGAACTGTTATATAAGTAAATCATCATTTTAACTGTTATATTAGTAAATCATCATTTTAACTGTTATATTAGTAAATCATCATTTACTGAACTGTTATATTAGTAAATCATCAATTTACTGAACTGTTATATTAGTAAATCATCATTTTAACTGTTATATTATTAAATCATCATTTTACTGAACTGTTATATTAGTAAATCATCATTTTAACTGTTATATTAGTAAATCATCATTTTAACTGTTATATTAGTAAATCATCATTTTACTGAACTGTTATATTAGTAAATCATCAATTTACTGAACTGTTATATTAGTAAATCATCATTTTAACTGTTATATTAGTAAATCATCAATTTACTGAACTGTTATATTAGTAAATCATCAATTTACTGAACTGTTATATTAGTAAATCATCATTTACTGAACTGTTATATTAGTAAATCATCATTTTAACTGTTATATTAGTAAATCATCATTTACTGAACTGTTATTTTAGTAAATCATCATTTACTGAACTGTTATATTAGTAAATCATCATTTTAACTGTTATATTAGTAAATCATCATTTTAATGAACTGTTATATTAGTAAATCATCATTTACTGAACTGTTATATTAGTAAATTATCAATTTAACTGTTATATTAGTAAATCATCAATCACTGAACTGTTATATTAGGAAGTCATAATTTTACTGAACTGTTATATTAGTAAATCATAATTTTAACTGTTATATTAGTAAATCATCATTTTAATGAACTGTTATATGAGTAGGTCATCATTTACTGAACTGTTATATTAGTAAATCATCATTTACTGAACTGTTATATTAGTAAATCATCATTTTAACTGTTATATTAGTAAATCATAATTTTTCTGAACTGTTATATGAGTAAATCATTATTTACTGAACTGTTATATAAGTAAATCATCATTTTAACTGTTATATTAGTAAATCATCATTTTAACTGTTATATTAGTAAATCATCATTTACTGAACTGTTATATTAGTAAATCATCAATTTACTGAACTGTTATATTAGTAAATCATCATTTTAACTGTTATATTATTAAATCATCATTTTACTGAACTGTTATATTAGTAAATCATCATTTTAACTGTTATATTAGTAAATCATCAATTTACTGAACTGTTATATTAGTAAATTATCAATTTAACTGTTATATTAGTAAATCATCAATTTACTGAACTGGTATATTAGTAAATCATCATTTACTGAACTGTTATATTAGTAAATTATCAATTTAACTGTTATATTAGTAAATCATCATTTACTGAACTGTTATATTAGTAAATCATCATTTACTGAACTGTTATATTAGTAAATCATCATTTACTGAACTGTTATATTAGTAAATCATCATTTTAACTGTTATATTAGTAAATCATCATTTTACTGAACTGTTATATTAGTAAATCATCATTTTAACTGTTATATTAGTAAATCATCATTTTAACTGTTATATTAGTAAATCATCATTTTAACTGTTATATTATTAAATCATCATTTTACTGAACTGTTATATTAGTAAATCATCATTTTAACTGTTATATTAGTAAATCATCATTTTAACTGTTATATTAGTAAATCATCATTTACTGAACTGTTATATTAGTAAATCATCAATTTACTGAACTGTTATATTAGTAAATCATCATTTTAACTGTTATATTAGTAAATCATCAATTTACTGAACTGTTATATTAGTAAATCATCAATTTACTGAACTGTTATATTAGTAAATCATCATTTACTGAACTGTTATATTAGTAAATCATCATTTTAACTGTTATATTAGTAAATCATCATTTACTGAACTGTTATTTTAGTAAATCATCATTTACTGAACTGTTATATTAGTAAATCATCATTTTAACTGTTATATTAGTAAATCATCATTTTAATGAACTGTTATATTAGTAAATTATCAATTTAACTGTTATATTAGTAAATCATCATTTACTGAACTGTTATATTAGTAAATCATCATTTACTGAACTGTTATATTAGTAAATTATCAATTTAACTGTTATATTAGTAAATCATCAATCACTGAACTGTTATATTAGGAAGTCATAATTTTACTGAACTGTTATATTAGTAAATCATAATTTTAACTGTTATATTAGTAAATCATCATTTTAATGAACTGTTATATTAGTAAATCATAATTTTAACTGTTATATTAGTAAATCATAATTTTACTGAACTGTTATATGAGTAAATCATTATTTACTGAACTGTTATATAAGTAAATCATCATTTTAACTGTTATATTAGTAAATCATCATTTACTGAACTGTTATATTAGTAAATCATCAATTTACTGAACTGTTATATTAGTAAATCATCATTTTAACTGTTATATTAGTAAATCATCAATTTACTGAACTGTTATATTAGTAAATCATCAATTTACTGAACTGTTATATTAGTAAATCATCATTTACTGAACTGTTATATTAGTAAATCATCATTTTAACTGTTATATTAGTAAATCATCATTTTAATGAACTGTTATATTAGTAAATCATCAATTTAACTGTTATATTAGTAAATCATCATTTACTGAACTGTTATATTAGTAATTCATCATTTACTGAACTGTTATATTAGTAAATCATCATTTACTGAACTGTTATATTAGTAAATTATCAATTTAACTGTTATATTAGTAAATCATCATTTTAACTGTTATATTAGTAAATCATCATTTTAATGAACTGTTATATTAGTAAATTATCAATTTAACTGTTATATTAGTAAATCATCAATCACTGAACTGTTTTATTAGTAAATCATCATTTACTGAACTGTTATATTAGTAAATCATCATTTTAACTGTTATATTAGTAAATCATCATTTACTGAACTGTTATATAAGTAAATCATCATTTTAACTGTTGTATTAGTAAATCATCATTTTAACTGTTATATTAGTAAATCATCAATTTACTGAACTGTTATATTAGTAAATCATCATTTTAACTGTTATATTATTAAATCATCATTTTACTGAACTGTTATATTAGTAAATCATCAATTTACTGAACTGTTATATTAGTAAATCATCAATTTACTGAACTGTTATATTAGTAAATCATCATTTACTGAACTGTTATATTAGTAAATCATCATTTTAACTGTTTTATTAGTAAATCATCATTTTAATGAACTGTTATATTAGTAAATTATCAATTTAACTGTTATATTAGTAAATCATCATTTACTGAACTGTTATATTAGTAAATCATCATTTACTGAACTGTTATATTAGTAAATTATCAATTTAACTGTTATATTAGTAAATCATCAATCACTGAACTGTTATATTAGGAAATCATCATTTTAACTGTTATATTAGGAAATCATCATTTTACTGAACTGTTATATTAGTAAATCATAATTTTAACTGTTATATTAGTAAATCATCATTTACTGAACTGTTATATTAGTAAATCATCATTTTAACTGTTATATTAGTAAATCATAATTTTAACTGTTATATTAGTAAATCATCATTTTAACTGTTATATTAGTAAATCATCATTTTAACTGTTATATTAGTAAATCATCATTTTAACTGTTATATTAGTAAATCAGAATTTACTGAACTGTTATATTAGTAAATCATCATTTTAACTGTTATATTAGTAAATCATCATTTTAACTGTTATATTAGTAAATCATCATTTTAACTGTTATATTAGTAAATCATCATTTAACTGTTATATTAGTAAATCATCATTTTAACTGTTATATTAGTAAATCATCATTTACTGAACTGTTATATTAGTAAATCATCATTTTACTGAACTGTTATATTAGTAAATCATCATTTTAACTGTTATATTAGTAAATCATCATTTTAACTGTTATATTAGTAAATCATCATTTTAACTGTTATATTAGTAAATCATCATTTAACTGTTATATTAGTAAATCATCATTTTAACTGTTATATTAGTAAATCATCATTTACTGAACTGTTATATTAGTAAATCATCATTTTAACTGTTATATTAGTAAATCATCATTTACTGAACTGTTATATTAGTAAATCATCATTTTAACTGTTATATTAGTAAATCATCATTTTAACTTATGTTAGTAAATCATCATTTAACTGAACTGTTATATTAGTAAATCATAATTTTAACTGTTATATTAGTAAATCATCATTTTACTGAACTGTTATATTAGTAAATCATCATTTTAACTGTTATATTAGTAAATCATCATTTTAACTGTTATGTTAGTAAATCATCATTTTAACTGTTATATTAGTAAATCATCATTTTAACTGTTATATTAGTAAATCATCATTTTAACTGTTATATTAGTAAATCATCATTTACTGAACTGTTATATTAGTAAATCATCATTTTACTGAACTGTTATATTAGTAAATCATCATTTAACTGTTATATTAGTAAATCATCATTTTAACTGTTATATTAGTAAATCATCATTTTAACTGTTATATTAGTAAATCATCATTTTAACTGTTATATTAGTAAATCATCATTTACTGAACTGTTATATTAGTAAATCATCATTTTACTGAACTGTTATATTAGTAAATCATTATTTGAAGTGTCTTCGTGTAAAGTCTCCTCTGCCCCAGTTCTTCTCTCCATCTTCCTTTTCTCCCAGTGAATGGGACTACTTTATGCATGATTCACTGATATGGATTAATATGAAAATATGAAGCTGTAACCAAGCTGTGTAAACTAACTGATCATATTGTACAACAGCAGTTACTCTGGTAAACAGTGAACAAAATCACAGCTCTAAGTGCACAATAAACACAACACAAGTTGACCCAACACAATCATCTGTTCCATCATTTCAATCATTTATTTTAAATGAGAATTTAAAATGTGAAGAATGCGAAGTCTAAAAAATACATTTGTTCAATTTTTAAAAAGTTTGGGCTATTTTTTTTTTTTGGGGGGGGGGGGTCTGTATTTCCTAAATCGGGGTAGGGCCATCTGCACCCATGATTGGAATGTGTGAGTCATGTTTAGGGCAGACCCTCCCAGTCCATCAGCTCGGACTCACTCAGCTCACTCTCTGGTGATGCTGCGGCCGCTAGATGGCGCTACAACACCGACCATCTCTGTTTCCCCGCAGCTCAGCACCACAACAGCGGAGTGTGTTTTGTCTTCGTCCCCGGGAGTCTAATGGGAAATTTCCAGTCACCTAAATAAAAAGGAAGGTGTAATTAACGCGACGCGCTATTAATTGCATCTGCTAGAGAGCGGATGAAGGGCACGAGGGCGCACTCTTTTGATTAGTGGGCTTCACAAAAGTCTACTTCAGAGATCACACACACACACACACACAACACACACACACACACACACACACACACACACACACACACACACACACACACACACACACACACACACACACACACACACACACACACACACACACACGCCACGCATGCACGCACGCACACACACACACACACACACACGCACACACACACACACACACACACACACACACACCACACACACACACACACACACACACACACACACACACACACACACACACACACACACACACACAGGGCTTTGTTTCCGGGGGACGTTTAGGGCCAGGCATCCGAACGGCAGGTCAAACGGCGAGCGTCGACGACGACGACGACGACGATGATGATGATGATGATGATGATGCAGAGACCGACATATTTTATTTCCCAACATCGACAACACGTGACAGTGATGCTGGTGCACTGTTCTCTACTCTGTAACACCTGCTTTAGGCCCTTAACCTTAGTGGTGGGAGTCAAATACACAGTAGAAATGCACTTTTAAATAAGAAATTTGAATTATTAGGGAATATTTTTCAGAGAAATAAGACGCTACTTTTGTCAATATTGTGAGGAAGCAAACATAAATATGTGTAAGGACAGGTATACCACACTGCCCCAAGTGCAGTAACTACGAAATCACTAATAACATGATTTCTGCACAATTTTGGGCCCTGAAACGGTGGAGGTTAGGATTGATTTGGATCATTATTATCAAATGGCAAACTAGTAAACCATAATTCATAGACAGTGTGCCAAATAATAACTTGTTGGGACAATAAATCAACCTTAGAAACATTTTTGACCTTGTTTTTGGAGTTCCTGCACTTGTTCTTTTTGCAGGGCAGTATAGTATATGGTTGGGTAATCACACCACAGGAAATCGTTAAATACCCAGGTACCCATGGTGAACTAAACATCCTCTCCATTCAGTGGATAAATCAAATAACAGAACGCCCTCCTTTTTTTCTTTGTTTATGATCAAGTTGATTGGTCAATGGGCTACGGATTGATCCCCTCGTTTTCTCAGTAATGCTGGGTTACATCTCACTCTCGGTTGATCTTTCCACACCCTGCCCTGCTGCAGACACCAGGGGAAGAATCCCATTGTAATTCATATTTTCATGACAATCACAGAGGGCAACGCGTTTGCCTTTTTTTTTTAGTTAAGCAGGAAGTAGCAGGGAAAGGGCAACTTTGCATTCTGTCCGTCAGCTCCAAAATAAAAAGAAGCAGAACCATTTTAGAGAGATGCTCATGCAAATCTCACCCACAGGTTCCTATGGGGATATTCTAGAGAACTGACACACCACAGCGAACAGGAAAACACCACCAGGGTCACCACTGTCACTACCACTGTGGGTTTCACTCCCTGTACAAATGTTAGTGTTTTGGAAAGTATTTTAACATGCATTTATCCAGAACTGTGTGTTTTGATGGGACTGCATTAAAACCATAGGATCTATGGGCCTGTGAATGTTCTCATTTGTCCAGGTCGTCGTTATCCTCAAAGCAATTTCAGTCAAAAGCAACTGGACTTGGTTATCCGTCTAGGAAATAGACAATATCATAGGATAGTGTTTTAAAGTCTGGGTTCTTCTGTTAATCTTCAGTTTAAGTGAAGGCAAAAATTGACAAAACAATGCAAGTTTTTGTTTTTTTTGCCTTGGACAAAACTGCAGAAAAAAGCATGTGAGACCAGGAGCAGAGAAACAACTTTGTGACAAATGTTTATACTGATCTTTGTTTGACACGTGGTCCTCTTTTTTAGTCCACCTTACTGTGAGTGTGCAACAGAGAAAGTGAATCCCCTTGCTCTAAATAAAACAGCAGTGAATTGACCATGTCGGACCTGTTTCAATGCGCATAAGGACCACTGTCTGTCCTCGGACCTCGCTTTGGGAACCCCTAATTTAACCCTGGATGGAAGCTGTGGTTTGCCCAGCCAAAGCGAGTCCATTTAAAAGCAGCCCGGGGCAGGAACAACACATCATCGGCTCACAATCTTCCATTCATCAACCCTGATTTTCTCCCAACCGTTAATTCCACACAAACCAATGAGCTCAAAGCTCAAAGCGCGCGCGCGCGTGTGTGTGTGTGTGCGTGCGTGTGTCTTTGTGTGTGTGTGTGTGTGTGTGTGTGTGTGTTTGTTTGTGTGTGCGTGCGTGCGTGTGTGCGCGCGCGTGTGTGTGTGTTTTAACAGCACAGATGTCAGGCAGATAGTGAACTCACTGCAGCAGCATCCCGGTTGGCTGAATTCAGAGGGGGGAAAAAAATACATTTAGCCTGGACGTTGGAAAAAAGCTGTTTAATATCAACCCCATTATTTAAAAATGTGCAAGTCCTTCGTGTGTCAAGTGACGGAACACCTGCAGACATTTATCACCTCTGCTCCATCCACCCCCCAAAGTTCACCCAGTGAGTGTGACACAGCCTATATCCCCCCAATAAACCAAACCACTCGGTTAACAAGCAATGGAACAGAAAGAACAAGAAAACAGCGCCGGGTTGCTACAGGTCTACATCCCACAACTTGAATATTCCAGTGAATTATGACATGGGTGGATTCATTAAAGCTACCGAGGAGAGGTTTCACTGCCATAGTGGTTTCTGCGTGTTTTCAGCAGGACAAACGTAAATCAGGAGGGGGGGCTGTTTCCACGTGAGAGGAGGAACAAAACAAAAAAAAAAACACAAGTCCCTGGATATCTGTTTTTGCATAAAACGAAAAGCAAGCTACTGCACGGAGAACACATGTATATACATTTAGCTGTGACGGGTTTGGGCTGTGGCAACCCCGCAGACAAATCCAAAATATGTCTCTCTCCTTCCCTTCAAAACAGAAGCCCTCCCGGGGTCATTTCATATAATATCTGGTACTTTGTGTCATCTATTAAAAAAAGTCCTTGTACAATAAATTACAATCTCATTACCAATACTAAAAAATAAAATAAAAACGTCTACGGGCAATTTCCCCCATGTCTTAACTGAAGGAAGGTGAACAAAATGGCTGAAATGAAATGCATGGCGACGACCTTACAAACAAATTAGAATCACAACTTGTGAATAATAATAATAATAATAATAATAAAAAATAATAATAATAATAAAAATAAAAATAATAATAATAATAATAATAATAATAATAATAATAATAATTTTGATCATATGCTGCAGTTTTTGGACTGTCACTAAAATGTGTTGTGGGGAGAAATCTGAAGGCCTTCTTCTTATTCTTATTATTTTTCTTTTCTAGCACACGCGTCCTGATGCTTATCTCCGTTTAAAACCCCTCCAGTTTGGAAAATTCTCCACAATAGTGTTATCGATTAAACCGAATCCAGTCTTCAAAGCACTATGTTCGGATTGGAAACACACTCTAATGTCATTTTTAGAGCGGATATCAAATGGTAACACAGAACTCCTTAGACAACTGGAACAAATTCAACTGACTTCACATTAATACAAAAGAAAATCTTCAGACTGAAAATAAATTGCGCCACAAAAAAAAAAAAAAAAAAAAAAAGAAACCGCAAACGAGCATCATTTCTGCAACAGACAACCGTTAAATAGCGCGCAAACACAAGGCAGTGGGAAGGCTATGGATGGTGCTGGATTTGAAAAACTCCACCTGCTCGTTTGTGAAAACATCAATCCAAAAAGTGCCCCAGTGAAGAACAGAAAAGAAAGGGACGAAGCCATGACTTTTAAAGTTATACAATATTTACAAAAGTGGATCCAAATGTCCTGTGAAAGTTGGGGACGCATATGTTGGCAGATCTCTGTGTATCTAGAGGCCACCCTGTTGTGGAAAAGTGCCGGATAATCCAGTGGTTCGCCACGGAGCCCTTCTTGAAGCTGGGAGACTCTCTGAGGGGGAGACACCTTATTTAACGCGTGTTTAGGGGGAAAAGAAAGGACTTTTGTTTGTGTACTGCTGTCGGGCTGATGATGGAGGTCACACACTTTTGAATTACGACATCACTGCACTCAGGCCAGCTACTGAAGTTTAGCCAGTGAGCTGCACACATGTAGTAGTAATAATAATAATAATAATGATAATAATAATAATAATAATAATAATAATAATAATAATAATAATAATAATAATACTTTGTGTTCATAACTAAACCCTGACCTCTGTCCACACATAATAAATAACGCCTGCACGGCCTGCAGTTCCCCGGCAGTGTTTTGAACGCACCGCGGCTCTGTTCTGCCTGGCTGACAGATGGGACTCAGGCGATGCTCACCCTCAGCTGGACTCCACCGGACTGGGGATGCAGCCTTTACTGGCCTCCAGTTTACTCCATTAACGCAGCTCCTTTGACCCCCCCCCCCACCCCCACCCCCCTCCGCGCCACCCACCCATCACAGCCGGACGCACAGTTTAGGGGCTACAAAACTAAAAGCCTTTGTATTTGCTTACCCCCTTTTACGCACATGGAAAATTTGTTGTGTGATTTTATATAAAAGAGTGGAATGGAAACCATTCAGGTTTGCATTTCGTCTAAAACCAGCTATCCCTCTCCCCCCACCTCTCTTTTTTTCATCAAGTATAATTTCAATACACAATAGGGGCTACACCTTGAAACTGCGTCGACTGGAGTCACAGTGCTGGGCATGTATCCTCGGAGAACACAACACGGGCTTATGTTCCTTTAGCTCTGTATGCATGGAGAGGAAAAAATGTCCCGTCCTCCCCTCACTCACTTCCCATATCTCAGATATTCACTGCAGATACTGTGTGCGTACTCACTGCAATCTATTATACATAAAACACCCACTATAGCGTTTCATAGTTCAGTGGTTTATATATACCCTTGGGGATAAATAAAAAAGAGAAACATGTCCTGGAGGAGCGGTCCGGCAGAGTTCATTGGACTGGGGTCTGGACCCCGTGGTGCGGCGGCGTGTCCCCGTACACATCCTCGCTCCCCGGCAGAGCTCCTCCTGGAGGGGTCATGCGTTTCTCCTTCTGTCTCCTGTTACAAAACCAAACCCTCACCACTTCTTTCTCCAGGTGCAGACTGTCCGCCAGCCCGATTATTTCCGACGCTGCCGGTTTAGGGCACTTCAAAAAATGGCTCTCCAAAGCTCCCTTTACGCTTACCTCGATTGAAGTCCGTTTTTTCCTTTTCCTCCCCTGTGCCGCGATTTTGTCCAGGCTGGTCGGGCTGCCCGAGGTGGAGTCCGCCTCCTCCAACCACTTGTTCAACAGAGGCTTCAGCTTGCACATGTTTTTGAAGCTGAGCTGCAGGGCCTCAAACCTGCATATTGTGGTTTGGGAAAACACATTTCCGTACAGGGTCCCCAGGGCGAGTCCCACGTCCGCCTGCGTGAAGCCCAGCTTGATCCTCCGCTGTTTGAACTGTTTGGCGAACTGCTCCAGGTCGTCCGAGGTCGGCGTATCCTCGTCCGAGTGGTCATGGTGGCTCTGCGGTCGGTGCTGGTGCTGATGTTGGGACGGAGGGTGGCCGTGGTCGCTGAGGTGCGGGCTGTGGTGGTCGTCATGACTGTCTCTTAGGTTGTGATGGTGCATCCCCTGCCCGCTGCCCGGGATCAGCCCGTTGACGCCGAAGCCCGGCTGGGAGTATATAAGGCTTTGGCCGTTCGTCGTGGTCATGCTCGGTATGTGCGCCGCGGTGGTGGTTCTCCACGCCCGGCCGTCGTGGTGGTTCCCGTGCGTCTGGTGCACCAGGTGGGGCGGCCGTGACTGGTGCTGCAGGTTGCTGCTGGAGTTGTGCATCTCGTCTCGGGCGCTCTGCACCGCGGGTTTGATGTCCTGGTCCGCGCCGAGCGGGCTGGAGGACCACGGGGCTCCCTCTCCGTGGGACAGCGCCGTGATCCACTGGTGTGCGTGGCTGAGCGTGTGGCTGTTGCTCTGCAGCGCGTAGTCGCTCTGCAACAGGCTCTGCGCGTCCCGGTACGCCGTGGCTTGCTGCATGCTGCCGGGCTCCGAGTGCACGATGGATGCGCTGGAGGTGAGGATGTTGTAGTGGTTAGACGCTGCGGTGGCCATGACTCTCGGAGCCGGACTGGTCGCTCTTATTACAGAAAGCTCGCATTTGACAGATCCTCTCCTGCCCACAGGCGGCTCTCAGGCGCTCTGCCAAGTGGACGCAGAGGCGCACCTGGACTCCGCCACGCCTCCGACGCTCATTGGACGTCAAGGAATGATGGACGTGGTAACCAAGGGCAACGACGCAGTGATTGGCTGCGAGGAAGTCTCAACAAACACTACTCTCTTTGTTGGAGAGGTGCGAGTTGAGGCTCCCGTGGAAGCGGAGAGCCGGAGTGCAGCATGGGGAGACGGAGCACCGGGATCAGCAGTGCAACTGTAAGATACAGTTGATTTACTTTGATAAACATGTTGTATCAAGGCTCAGGCTGAGGGTAGCCTAGACCAGGGGACCACGACTAACAGCTCGGGTTTGAAGGATGTAGTTTAGAATAGTTCACTGAGGTATTGAGGACTTTAAATCTTGCTGTTAATTGTTGTAATTCTGCGCATATTTTTAAATATTAGTTTAAATGTTGTGATTTGATTAGGCAACGATTCATAGACAAGGCCTGTCTGAAAGAACAATGCATTGAATGTTTCTAGGAGTGCTGCAGCATTTCTGTCAAGACCTGTTTATTAATGTGTCAGTGTTATTTGTGCAGCGTTGTGAGTGTCCATGAAAGAATATTCTGAATATTGAGAATCTTTGTAAAGTCTATTAATCAACCATAGTGTCTATTTAAGTTAACATAACTGAAACGATGGTATTTGACATTCATGTTAAACAAAAAAAAAATAGTTTCTAATCTAGTTATTCAAAGTGGGTTTTAAACATCAGGCGGATAAAACACAGCGTCCTTTAAAGTTCACTATGGGTTTGAGGTGTAAACCATTGTGCTTTGTAGGATAAATACATCTTTAACACATCTAGTTTGTCTTCTAAATCGAGATGTCTGGTAAAGGAAAACCAGGCACTTTTCATTCGATTCTACTTTTTTTTTATTAGAAAAAAATGATAAAACTGAGTGAATAAATTGTGACTGAAATGGACAGTGTTGGACCTCACTGCTGACCTATAGTACTCTCCAAGTAAGAGTTTTATAGCAGTTTAAATTGATGTGTCATTAAAACCTGACAAGTATTTGGATGACATCAGTGTTTAAAAAAAAACCATTGCTTATCAAAGCTATTAATGACCTGCAATCTTACTAATATTCACCAGTGTTTGTAAAAGCACATATCCTTACATTTAGAATGAAGTCTTAATGCAGACATCTGTCATATGTCTGGTCTTGAAAACTTTTAACACCCCATAAATGAACTTTTAAAGGGTATTAACAGCCTGCACTTGGAGGAGTGGCTACCCAGAAAAAGAGGCTCCCTGGATTGAAGTTGTTCTATATATAGCTTGAATGGCTTTAAAAAAACAACAACATTGAAGTACATTTATATGGTTCCCAAAATATCCCTTTAACAAATGTAGCGTGAAGCATTCCACGTGTTCCTAAATGGTTCTTTACAGCCCAGTAAAGCATCTATGTGGGACCAGTAGAGCGTGGTGCAACAGCACTGAGAGCCTTTTCGAGTTCCTTACATCCCCAAAAGAGATTTTGAAATGATTTTCAGGTCTTATATACAACTCTTTTAGAGTTAATGGTGTGCCGAAAGCCTCTCCTGCTGCTCAACGTCCAGTAAAGTGAGGATAGACACAAGTGAAGAGGAGGATTAAGTCCAGACTCAGGCCTCCAGTCCAGGGCAGGGAGGGAAGGGTCCAACCCGTCCCAGCTGTCGTCCCCCCAGCGTCAGCTTCAGGGACCCGGACTATGTCCAGAGAGGGGACATTCCTGGCCGACCACTGCTGGTTGCCATAGGGAGAGGTAAATGAAACAACAGCAGTGCCGTTGCTGCCCCCCCTTTCCTGGACTATCTAAAGGCCTCTATTTAGAGAGGCTCTCTGCTGCAGGGACAAAGCCTTCGTAGGGATAAAGGAGGGAGGGGTAAAGAGCACAGGGCTCTGAGAGGGAGAAAGGACTTGAAGAAGTGAAAAAGATGAGAGAGATTGTGTGTGTCCTCAAAGCTGCTCCTCACACCGCAGTGAGATAAAGCAAACTGTGTGGGAAAAAAAACCCACAAACTTCTAAAATGTTGCTCCACAGAAGTAGGTTTCTGCGTTTCCTCTGAAGCGGCCCCATAATTTTGGACACTAGAAGGCATTAATAATTCCTACTGTACAGATGCAATTATAAAGCACTTGTAGTCGGTCTATGGCCTATAACAATTCAATCCACCAGAAATAAAGTAATACACACTGGCCCCAAATTAAATCTATAAATCAATGGAGACAGTTCTTCAATATCTACAATTTATAACTTCCAAACTATGCAAATGACTGAAATTGTAATTAAACATTTTATTTAATAACTTGGACCTAGCAGTAAAATTAAAAGGCAATAAAAAAGCAATTATCAAAGAAATATTTCCCCCCCCAAAAAAATTCAGACTGTGCAGTAAAAACAGGAAAAGTCCACTGAAAACGCACACTCACACGTCATTCTCAGCAATGTGAATTTATTCAACAAGTTCACACAAGGACACATGTCATGTGTATAGACTGAGGTCTGTGCACAATACAGTGGCATGGAACAAAGGGCAAGTGCTAATTAGAACATGTTCTCCATCCCCTGCTTTATATGACCTGCATGGATTCAGCTCTACACTCATTTAAGTTGTTCTTCAACCTTTCTTTTGCCTTCATGCTGCTTTAGCTCTGATGTTTCTAATACGGTTGAATAAAATAGCAAATGAAATCATCTTGAAATAAATGTAGGGACACACAATTGTATATTAAATGCATAGTTTGTTGTATTCATTATTTTAAAGGCACCATATGGAAAATGTACCGGCATTTTAAATAGAAGATTGGCTGTGGCTACGACTTGTAATTAACAGACAAACAGTAATTATAAATCCGTAATGTCATCTGGTGTTGTTGGTCTGTTTACATTAATAATATCTGTAAACAGGGATATAAACCAAAGCACCAAACGCTCATATTCTATGTATAACTCAAGCTCTTCAATTAAGTATTACTGATTGGGCCTTTAATGGATCTCATTTCATAGGCTAATAATCCTTTATGGATGTGAATCCAGCTGCACTGAGAGCACATGGAGCGGGCAGGATTTAAGTCATACCAGGAAAAGTTTCCAGGCACGGCTCAGTAATTCATTCTGGTAATATTGAACATTATTGTGGCGTAACATTGAAATCGGCCAAATCAAAAGAACATTGTGGTAATTAGGCTGTAATTCAAGGAATTACCACATCGCCACACAGGCTTAAATAGTCGTGTTGGGAGAAACGCAAAGCACATTATTTTAATGGTGTAATATGCAAACTATGGCTCGTTTCAATTACATGGCTTAACAATGCATAAATGATGCGAGCCTTGTTATTTGGACTGCAGGGTCCTCAGTTATTCAATCACTCGGAGGGGCCAATGTTAGGGGCCATACTGCCCCCTCTCATACAGTAAAAACACAGAGCTGAGCACAGAGGGCCGCTGCCAAACTACATTTAAGGGAATAAAAATGAACAGCAGAGAATGTAAGCGTTAAATTAACAGTAGGATAATTATATGACCCGCGTGCTGTAAAGATTCAATTTCTAATGCTCTAATTAGGCGACTGTCTCCCCATACATCAGCTCACATCCCTCTGCCAATTTCTCACCAGAAAGCGTCCTGCGAGCGGAAATAATTAGATTTTATGAAGACACGGCTTGTGTAATAAAGGAAATCAAAGGGGGGGCTGGTTGAATATGATATGTTTTTAAAATCATCGATTGTTCCACACACACAGTCCACTGAGTCCTATTTAAAGACAAGGACAGTTGTGTCCACAGTGCAGGGAAAGAGGCTGGGATCTGTGTTAACCCCCATGCTGTCTACTGTAGGAGGGAGAAACAGTCATGTGTGCTGTCAAACCTTCAGACACGACTACGGTCCATGGGAGAGAACTTTAGAAGAATGTTACACCAACAAACTAACCGTTGTTTTCATCATATAAGCAGTGAAAAGATGACACATTTAAAGTCCCGCTCCGGCAGAGCTGTGATTGTTGTATCGCTACATGACTGTGATGTTTGAGCTTCACCGAAAAATTATGTATTTTGATGAAGTCTGACACTAGAAGTTTATCTGCTGAAGGGGAGCTTCGTACACGTGCACGCGCGTACATACGTGATTTAATAACATCACAATTGTTTTGGAAGACGATCCTGGTCTAATATTCAACGTGCACAGGTGTGATGTGGAAACTTGAAACCTCCAAAGCACAAACACTGTAAAGTGATTTTTCAGTGAAGAACATCTTACTTGATAGTTAAAGTCTGAAGATAAAACACATTTTCATACTCATAGCTTCTGTATTTTTTTTTTTTAAATGATGGAGAAATAGATGTAATTTGAAGAATATTTAACATTCATTCATTGTTGTTTTTTAACGTGTAAAAAACACACGGGACACAAATTCTTCTTCCAAGCATGGTATTTGTATTCATCGAAACACGTGAAAAAGGACTGAAATGATTCATCACTTTAAATTGTTGCAGATAAATTTTGTGTCGATCAACTTGTTGTTTCTTTTCTACGGATATGGATAGGTATAAATATGCCACTATTGAATACTGTTATGATATCGGAACTATTTTAATAGGAAATATCACTCACTGAGGTACAATAAGATCTTTACCAACTTATTATTTACCGTAGTGCCACAAAACGACAAAAATAGTCATTACCGGTTTGTTACATTCCCATCCTTAGAGAAACAATCCTGACTAACTGAATATTTCTTTGCTTTGTATCTACCTCCTGCCAATACTTTCACTTGTTTGGCTCAAACCAGACCAGATACAAGATAGGAAAAAATCTGAAGTATTGAACCAATCTGCTTTAATCTCCACGATTGTATACTCAGAATGAAATAGATCTTGGGTTATACCAAAGTAACTTGCATTGTTACACTGTGGAATTTACAGTGAAAGACAAAACGCTCAATACTTTTGAATCATGCACGGATCAATTGCTGCAAAGTAATAACGTAGATGTCATGTTGTTGAGGTTTTATTTCAGATTAGCTGTTCACATATCAATAATTCTCGCTGGGGCTTTTTTAGAAGTCTTACATAACGGGAGCCGACCCACGCCTTTCATCCTTACTGTAATTGTTGTGTGCATCAAAGAGAGGGGGAGATTGACAGGCTGTATGGGAGGATTAATACAGTGGGTGAGTGAGTACATACTGGGTCAGGAGGGAGGAACAAGAGAGGAGAGAGGAGAGAGAGCAAGATATGGGGTGAGAAGGAGGAGAATGGGAGGAAAGTAGGAGAGGACAAAAAGTGGGGAGAGAGTTAACGAGAGGGAGAGCATTAATTGTGTGCATTGTGCCGGGGCTCTTTTGCTGAGTGTGGCTGTCGAGGTGCGGGCGCTAACCCCTCCAGCAGCCTGCCGTGATCTGAGCCGGCTCTCAGACTGCTGTATTCCAATGCAATTAGGCCACTCAAAGGCCTGCTTAAAGCTGCACCCTCTCTCACACACACACACACAAACACACACACACACACACACACACACACACACACACACACACACACACACACACACACACACACACACACACACACACACACACACACACACACACACACACACACACACACACACACACACACACACACACATACAGATAGCAACAGCCCCTGTGGGTCCCCTCCATTGTAGCGGGGAGGTGTATTCTGTCCCTCTTTGAGGCCCTGGATGAAGAGACCACCCTGGGGAGCAGAAAAAAGGGAGGATTACCTCTATTTCTGTCCCTTTCCCTCTGTCTTTCTCTCTTTCCGTCTCTTTCCCTCTCTTTGGGTTTAGGAGTTCACCTCTAAATCAGCTCAGGCGCAGAGCTGAGCTCCGGTTAGCTGCTCCAAAGAGACACAACTTGGGAGTTTTTACAGGAGGAAACAGAGGAAGAAGAAGAGCAATGAGGCATTTCTGTGATAGATGTCATTGTGAGACTGCTTTAGCAATATCACTACCCTCTTCCTCTTTCATTATGCATACAGTCATATATTTCAACAAGTGGCGTGGGCCGTGTAGCTCAATAGCACGTCCCCATTGGCGCCGGTGCTAGCGCCTCAGTCAGTCCCCTCTGTGTGCTGTATTAAGAGAAAGAGTTCTCTTGGCTGGGTTTCAGCGTCTCTCATTCCCCAGAAAGCATTTAAAGCAGATTACCAACCCAACGCTACACCTCCCCAATAAGAGAAGAGAGAGAAAAAAACCTGGCACATTAACACCTGCAATACTACTCAATGGCATCAACAGATTAACGAGGTAATCCACACAATGAGGTCTTTGATTCGTGTGGTTTGGCAGGCAGTAACGCCAGGCATAATGCGCACTGTTATTTCAGACCGTCCCAGCACGAGGAAACCTGGCAGAAGCCGTTCCTTTTTTTGTCTTTCCGTCGGATGAGCTTTTGAAGAATTTTAACTTGTGCATCTGGTGTTTTCGCCTGTTTCCTTGTCAGAGAAATAACCCGCTGGCTGCTCCTGTGGCACATGTGAAGGGAGAAGGGGAGAAATCAGAGGCTTTCTGAAGGCTGTTTAAAAAGCAGGACCGAGGAGCTCTCCCTCTTTCCCCCCATTTTTCTGCATAAGCACGTGCGTATAGGATGTGTGTGTGTGTGTGTGTGTGTGTGTGTGAGATAGATCTCGGTCCCATTGCTCATGTGCGGCTCGATTAGCCCCACGTGCCTCGTTCGTCAGACGTGGAGGCAGAGCAGATGGCAGGAGACGCACCATGTTACCATGCTGCGGCACTATGTAACGCTGCTCTAATTGAAACATCAATACTGTCCTGTCAATACACTACTGTCTGCTCCTTTACAAAACACCATTACCTACAGTACAGAGCTGCACTTGACTGGGGAAAGCTGACATCTTTATTTCATACTGAGATGCACCGGTAAAAAAAAGTTTTGGCTAAAATGGCAACAAAGCAACTTTTTCCAACCCTGTCTGTAACAGTTTCTGGTGTTTTCAATATCATCATTTCAATTAAGCACTTGAGTGGATTTCTGTTTGTGTACACTGTTGTGGTGGTAAAGGAAGCATGCAGAAAAAAGAGAGAATTTCCTCAGCATATCCGCCGTGGCACATTTTTAATGAATTGATAAAATGTTGAGGGACTTCACATGGCTGTGATCAGTAATTCGACGTTATCGGAAATTCAGTGGAGAACAGAGAGAAATTAGGCGGCTAGAAATTAATTTGCTATTTGTCCAAGTCAATGAGGAGTGACACAGCCCCTTTAATGAATGGGTAATCCATTTTTTATTGCACTGAGCTGAATTCACCCTTCAATGAAGTGGAAAAAGACAAACACATCTTTCACTAACCTTCGCGACATCCGAAAAGCAAAGGGGGGAAGACGAGTGCAGAGACCTGCTCCCGAGAGTTTGTTTTGGGGGAAAGATTTATATGTTTGTGCCTTTCTGTGGAGTGATTGAGTTTTAAAGCCAAGCTTGGAATCCACTATAAATAAACTGTGTCGACAATGAGGCCAAACAGTCAAAGCACTGTACATGGAATTGATTCATGATCAATTGTCTTGCTGCACTGTGGAAAACCACTTTATTTAACCGTGGTTTATATTTGTTTCTCCAGTTCCCCACCTGCTGCCCTGGGCCTTCCTCCTGCTTTTCTGCTCACAGCTCCTCCTCGTCCTGGATCTGAAGAGACTGACTGTTGACCACATCCTGCAGAATATGCGATGGCAAGGACCTCTTCTCTCTGTCCGCATTGTCCCTGGTGGTCTTGGTCTCATGAAGGTCCTTAATAGTTTGTGATCTCGTGGAGGATTTCTGTAACTGTCGGATATAGTATTAACAATCTGAAACTCAAAGTAAGTTATCACACAAGAGAAAGAAAGACAGCAAATCCTTACATCCGAGAGGCTGGAACTAGGGATTGGTTGTCATTTTTGCATGAAAAAAAACAGCAAAAATAATTCTGTCTGTTTCGGCCAAATGTCAGGTAAGAAAACACACATTTAAAAAAATGGGCGGATGGTTTCATTGTACCTTATGTACCTACTTTTGTTACATTTTGTCCAATCATTTAGGTGTTTTTTGTGACCATGTCTGACAGGGGTTGTTGGGAGGGATAGTGGGATTTAGTTTCAATTCAATAAAACAAATGTGTAAAAAAAATGGGCGGAAACACAGTTCTTCTGAATGGGACCCTGACTGCAATATCTGGACTTGTGGTGCTGCAGCGCACCGGTGACCTCATACTGGACATCAGGGGCTTGGTGAGGGACTGCTTATCTAAAACTAAGTCTCTGGGAATCTTCAACATCTGGATGATGGAACAGATATTTGGTGATAAATAATTGGTAGGAGAGTAAAGAGCCACGGATCTCCTTTTGCTTCTGAGGATGAAACCCAGGATTAAAAAAGATCATTTCAGGAGTCATTGCAGTAATTCAGTTAAAGATATATTCAAGTATTTTTTTAAATTAAGTTTGCTGATACATAAGATAAAACAATTGAGAAGAATGCTCAAAATCCATGCAGCAGAGGCTGTGATATGCTAACTTTTAGTCCATAGTACGGGACAAGCTCCAGAAACTCTAGGTCATTTCCCACAGTGCAACCAATAGAATCTTTTCACCCGCTCCTTTCGAATTTCATGCCCCCAATTTGAAAAGTAGACTTTTTGTTTCAAAATGGCCACCCTCAGACCTCGAGACATCAGCAGGGGTTGTTTTCCCAGACTCGACAAATTTCTTCCAGAGTGATAAAAGACATTATACGACATGATGTGTCCTAAAAGCTGTGAAGTGGCCCTTTGATCTAACTCTGAAAGACCATGATTTATTTATAGATATTGTGCTACATTATTCCACCCCTTATGGATGTCATGAGTGAAAAGAATGACAAAAGACAAAACAGCGGAAATCTGATCCAACCCTGTTTTCTAAAGGAAAAAGACGAGGACAAACGGCTGAATTTGAAATCAATCGAAACCTGGTTGTGTCCACGGGAGTGACGTTTCAGACTCTGGTTGTGATTTGATGTTGGCTCAAGCTTTCAGCGAGTGTTGACGTCTCAGAGTTGTGAGGAATCCCAGTTTACGGCGGGGCTTTGGTGATACAGTATTTACAAGGCACAGGGAAGTGGGAGCGCTGCAACAGACGGCACTGTACACGGCGCTTTCAATTATTTTTCACAGCATTCATGAAAATAGAAGCACAGCAGGGAGGACAGTATGAACAGCAGAACTATAAAAAGACATGGAGCGCAAAGAGAACTCCCAAGCTCAAGTAAATGGCATCATATGCTGTTGTTGGTGAAGAGCTGAGAGTCGTCTGTGTCTCCAAAATAGGAGAAATAGAAATAGTGTGGTGGAGTGTAGACACGGCGAGCAGTGATGCGGTGATTGATTTCGACCGTATGAGTCATGTACAGGTCAGCCTTTCTCCGCAGGAGGAGAACACTTTGCTCATTTCATCAAGTACGCAGTGCATTTATTAACCATTGAAATGATGATCAGAACTACAAACAAGAATTACTGCCTTGTGGGATGTATCCAGGGTTCTAAATGAACTGCTCTGATCACCAGCCAACTTTAGAAAGTTACCAGCCAATCAGAATTTCCACTAGCCACATTTTTTCAAGCCAAAAGTTCAGATTAAACTAAATGACTGAAGAGGAGGGAGTTAGCCAACGTTGGTAAATCGTAGATATAGATATCCATCTATCTATCTATCTATCTATCTATCTATCTATCTATCTATCTATCTATCTATCTATCTATCTATCTATCTATCTATCTATCTATCTATCTATATATCTATCTATCTATCTATCTATCTATCTATCTATCTATCTTTCTTATTTGTCTCTATCTCTCCATCTATCTTGATACAATACATACAAGTTTCCTTGTTCCCATCCCCTGCCTCTCTCCTCTTTAAGTTTAGTTTAGTCATTTAATTTTATCTGAATTTTTGACTTTTCTTTACTAACGTTAGCTAACTCCCTCCTCTTTAGTCATTTAGTTTAACCTGAACTTTTGACTTTACTAACGTTAGCTAACTCCCTCCTCTTTAGTCATTTAGTTTAATCTGAACTTTTGACTTTACTAACATTAGCTAACTCCCTCCTCTTTAGTCATTTAGTGTAATCTGAATTTTTGGCTTTACTTTACTAACATAAATTAACTCCCTCCTCTTGAGTCATTTAGTTTAATCTAAACTTTTGACTTTACTTTACTAACGTTAGCTAACTCCCTCCTCTTTAGTCATTTAGTTTAATCTGAACTTTTGACTTTACTAACGTTAGCTAACTCCCTCCTCTTTAGTCATTTAGTGTAATCTGAATTTTTGGCTTTACTTTACTAACATAAATTAACTCCCTCCTCTTTAGTCATTTAGTTTAATCTGAACTTTTGACTTTACTAACATTAGCTAACTCCCTCCTCTTTAGTCATTTAGTTTAATCTGAACTTTTGACTTTACTAACGTTAGCTAACTCCCTCCTCTTTAGTCATTTAGTGTAATCTGAATTTTTGGCTTTACTTTACTAACATAAATTAACTCCCTCCTCTTGAGTCATTTAGTTTAATCTAAACTTTTGACTTTACTTTACTAACGTTAGCTAACTCCCTCCTCTTTAGTCATTTAGTTTAATCTGAACTTTTGACTTTACTAACGTTAGCTAACTCCCTCCTCTTTAGTCATTTAGTGTAATCTGAATTTTTGGCTTTACTTTACTAACATAAATTAACTCCCTCCTCTTTAGTCATTTAGTTTAATCTGAACGTTTGACTTTACTAACATTAGCTAACTCCCTCCTCTTTAGTCATTTAGTTTAATCTGAACTTTTGACTTTACTAACGTTAGCTAACTCCCTCCTCTTTAGTCATTTAGTTTTATCTGAACTTTTGACTTTACTTTACCAACGTTAGCTAACTCCCTCCTCTTTAGTCATTTAGTTTAATCTAAACTTTTGACTTTACTTTACTAACGTTAGCTAACTCCCTCCTCTTTAGTCATTTAGTTTAATCTGAACTTTTGACTTTACTAACATTAGCTAACTCCCTCCTCTTTAGTCATTTAGTTTAATCTGAACTTTTGACTTTACTAACATTAGCTAACTCCCTCCTCTTTAGTCATTTAGTTTAATCTGAACTTTTGACTTTACTAACGTTAGCTAACTCCCTCCTCTTTAGTCATTTAGTTTAATCTGAACTTTTGGCTTTACTTTACTAACGTTAGCTAACTCCCTCCTGTTTAGTCATTTAGTTTAATCTGAACTTTTGACTTTACTTTACTAAGGTTAGCTAACTCCCTCCTCTTTAGTCATTTAGTTTAATCTGAATTTTTGACTTTACTTTACTAACGTTAGCTAAGTCCCTCCTCTTTAGTCATTTAGTTTAATCTGAATTTTTGACTTTACTTTACCAACGTTAGCTAACTCCCTCCTCTTTAGTCATTTAGTTTAATCTGAACTTTTGACTTTACTAACGTTAGCTAACTCCCTCCTCTTTAGTCATTTAGTTTAATCTGAACATTTGACTTTACTTTACTAACATTAGCTAACTCCCTCCTCTTTAGTCATTTAGTTTAATCTGAACTTTTGACTTTACTTTACTAACATTAGCTAACTCCCTCCTCTTTAGTCATTTAGTTTAATCTGAATTTTTGACTTTACTTTATTAACATTAGCTAACTCCCTCCTCTTTAATCATTTAGTTTAATCTGAATTTTTGACTTTACTAACGTTAACTAACTCCCTCCTCTTTAGTCATTTAGTTTAATCTGAACTTTTGACTTTACTTTACTAACGTTAGCTAACTCCCTCCTCTTTAGTCATTTAGTTTAATCTGAATTTTTGACTGTACTTTATTAACATTAGCTAACTCCCTCCTCTTTAGTCATTTAGTTTAATCTGAACTTTTGACTTTACTAACGTTAGCTAACTCCCTCCTCTTTAGTTATTTAGTTTAATCTGAGCTTTTGACTTTACTTTACTAAGGTTAGCTAACTCCCTCCTCTTTAGTCATTTAGTGTAATCTGAATTTTTTACTTTACTTTACTAACGTTAGCTAACTCCCTCCTCTTTAGTCATTTAGTTTAATCTGAACTTTTGACTTTACTAACGTTAGCTAACTCCCTCCTCTTTAGTCATTTAGTTTAATCTGAACTTTTGGCTTTACTTTACTAACGTTAGCTAACTCCCTCCTCTTTAGTCATTTAGTGTAATCTGAATTTTTGACTTTACTTTACTAACATAAATTAACTCCTTCCTCTTTAGTCATTTAGTTTAATCTGAACTTTTGACTTTATTAACGTTAGCTAACTCACTCCTCTTTAGTCATTTAGTGTAATCTGAATTTTTGGCTTTACTTTACTAACATAAATTAACTCCCTCCTCTTTAGTCATTTAGTTTAATCTGAACTTTTGACTTTACTTTACTAACATTAGCTAACTCTCTCCTCTTTAGTCATTTAGTTTAATCTGAACTCTTGACTCTACTTCACGAACGTTAGCTAACTCCCTCCTCTTTAGTCATTTAGTTTAATCTGAACTTTTGACTTTACTAACGTAAGCTAACTCCCTCCTCTTTAGTCATATAGTTTATCTGAATTTTTGACTTTACTTTACGAACGTTAGCTAACTCCCTCCTCTTTAGTCATTTAGTTTAATCTGAACTTTTGACTTTACTTTACCAACGTTAGCTAACTCCCTCCTCTTTAGTCATTTAGTTGAATCTGAATTTTTGACTTTACTTTACCAACGTTAGCTAACTCCCTCGTCTTCAGTCATTTAGTTTAATCTGAACTTTTGGCTTTACTAACGTTAGCTAACTCCCTCCTCTTTAGTCATTTAGTTTAATCTGAACTTTCGACTTTACTAACGTTAGCTAACTCCCTCCTCTTTAGTCATTTAGTTTAATCTGAACATTGACTTTACTTTACTAACATTAGCTAACTCCCTCCTCTTTAGTCATTTAGTTTAATCTGAACTTTTGACTTTACTTTACTAACGTTAGCTAACTCCCTCCTCTTTAGTCATTTAGTTTAATCTGAATTTTTGACTTTACTTTATTAACATTAGCTAACTCCCTCCTCTTTAATCATTTAGTTGAATCTGAATTTTTGACTTTACTAACGTTAACTAACTCCCTCCTCTTTAATCATTTAGTTTAATCTGAATTTTTGACTGTACTTTATTAGCATTAGCTAACTCCCTCCTCTTTAGTCATTTAGTTTAATCTGAACTTTTGACTTTACTTTACTAACGTTAGCTAACTCCCTCCTCTTTAGTCATTTAGTTTAATCTGAACTTTTGACTTTACTAACGTTAGCTAACTCCCTCCTCTTTAGTCATTTAGTTTAATCTGAACTGTTAGCTTTACATTACTAACGTTAGCTAACTCCCTCCTCTTTAGTCATTTAGTGTAATCTGAACTTTTGACTTTACTTTACTAACATAAGTTAACTCCTTCCTCTTTAGTCATTTAGTTTAATCTGAACTTTTGACTTTATTAACGTTAGCTAACTCACTCCTCTTTAGTCATTTAGTGTAATCTGAATTTTTTGGCTTTACTTTACTAACATAAATTAACTCCCTCCTCTTTAGTCATTTAGTTTAATCTGAACTTTTGACTTTACTTTACTAACATTAGCTAACTCTCTCCTCTTTAGTCATTTAGTTTAATCTGAACTTTTGACTCTACTTCACGAACGTTAGCTAACTCCCTCCTCTTTAGTCATTTAGTTTAATCTGAACTTTTGACTTTACTAACGTAAGCTAACTCCCTCCTCTTTAGTCATATAGTTTATCTGAATTTTTGACTTTACTTTACCAACGTTAGCTAACTCCCTCCTCTTTAGTCATTTAGTTTAATCTGAACTTTTGACTTTACTTTACCAACGTTAGCTAACTCCCTCCTCTTTAGTCATTTAGTTTAATCTGAATTTTTGACTTTACTTTACCAACGTTAGCTAACTCCCTCGTCTTCAGTCATTTAGTTTAATCTGAACTTTTGGCTTTACTAACGTTAGCTAACTCCCTCCTCTTTAGTCATTTAGTTTAATCTGAACTTTTGACTTTACTAACGTTAGCTAACTCCCTCCTCTTTAGTCATTTAGTTTAATCTGAACTTTTGACTTTACTTTACCAATGTTAGCTAACTCCTTCCTCTTTCAGTCTATTTTCGTGCTTCGGTTCTGTTCGTTCTTCTTCTTCCGTGTGTTTTCTGTTGGACGCTCCATTTGTCTCCGTTGTTTCTCACGCTGGTTTCACTGCAAACTGCGGCAGAGCTAATGGACGTATGAAATGTCATCACGTAGCATTACAGCACAGCGTTCATTGGAAAAGTAGGAAGTACTGCCACAGGGATAAATTACAAAGAACAGAGCGTTGTATCGTCCACGTAATGCCTCATATTCTACATCACCGGCCAAACTGGCTATAAGTTATTATTAACACCTGCCAAAATTAATTTTAACCCGCATTTGGCGGGTTGGCGCTTGTTGATTTACAGCCCTAGATGTATCCCGTTGCCAACCAGTCAAATATTAGTTAACATCCAAACTGTCCATACTATATGTAAGACTTTGAAGAAATGTTATAAAAAGGTTTCAAGATTAGTGTCATCAATTCAGTATCTGACCAAATGTCTCCCCTGCCGTCACAGTGACTTTGACCTTTGGGATATAAATGATCTTCACTTTATTATTATTTTATTCTATTAGTCATAATCAGTGTAGGAATTCTGGAGTTATGGCCAAAAACATAAGGTCACAGTGACCTTGACCTTTTAGCTCCCAAATATAATCGGTTCATCCTTGAGAACAAGTGGACATTTGTGCCAAATTTGAAGACAAGCTCTCCTGGGGCTCCTGAGATATCACATTCACAAGAATGGGAAGAACAACCCGAAAACATAATGCCTACAGTCGAGGCTGTCGTCTGCGCAGAGGCATAAAAACATAAGACTCAAGTGGCAATAAAATCTGAAAAATCCTTCAGATTGGTAGATGTAGAATATATTCAAGCACTGGAAAGCGCACACACCTGCACCATATCCTTTCTGTCCTTTAAGTCATCAACAGAAACAGATGACAACTAGCTTTTCCCAGAGCTGATCTCTCTCTCTCTCTGCTCCCTTAGATGAGAAGCTGTTAGAGAGAGAGAGAGAGAGAGAGAGAGAGAGAGAGAGAGAGAGAGAGAGAGAGAGAGAGAGAGAGAGAGAGAGAGAGAGAGAGAGAGAGAGAGACGGAGGCTCACAGACGGAGATGTTTGTTTCCCAGCCCTTCCACCATCTCTGTGGGACGGCCCTCCCCATCCACACCCCCCACCCACCAATCCCCCGCCCACCCCCCAACCTAGTGGATCAAACAAAGGACATCATTTGTAGGCCAAGTCTTTTTCTGAGCATCTCTCTCTTCAGCTCTGCATACCAATCCAATACAGCCCAAGGAAGAAAAAAAAGCCACGGCGTGGAACGTGTGTGTGTGTGTGTATGTGTGTGTATGTGTGTGTGTGTGTGTGTGTCTGGGCCGGGGGTTGGAAGGTCTGTTTGCCTCTCCGCCAAGCATCGATTTATCCTTTTCTCCAATTTTATTTCTCCTCCTTGCCTCTACGATCCATTCACATCTGCCCCTAGGGGAGGAACTCAGGGTAAAGACGTTGTCAGGCAGCGTCGTTGCCTCCTAAGACCAGACTCAAAACTCATCTACAGGCCCGGGGACCGTGTACCTCTGCAAGGACATGTCAGGCAGCAGCATGCACACAAATAGAGCTACCTGTTGTCCAACGGCACACTTTTGCCTGAGCTGTAATTGGCCTCGCAGTGCAGCTTAAAGGACACAGATAGAAGTCTTCAATGATTGAGAGGATAATGCATTATTAGTCCGAAGGGAATAATATTTGTTTCAGTTCAGACACTGTGCTGAAAGATGATTCAGTAGACCACAAAATGTCCTCTGATTTCTATGGTGGGCTATACTCTGCTCTTGTTCCTGCAGTAACAACTGTTGGTGAAGCCAGAATGATATTTAATAGTTCCTAATAATCAGGCTTAGACTCAAGCAGATATGATCAGAATAACAATGTCTCAAGTACTCATTCAGCTGTCTCTGTCTGGATGATTCTGACATTTGCAGATGTTATTACTCAGACTCAAGGATTTGTATCCTAAAGCCTCGACGGTGACGACAGCATTGAACAGAAATGCTGCATGTGCACAAATCCCACCGTTGTAGCCCTACACACACACACGCGCACACGCACACGCACATGCACGCTCACACACACACACACACACACACACACACACACACACACACACACACACACACACACACACACACACACGCGCGCACACACACTTATGGCAGGGATCTGTAAGCCATTCTTCAGTGTCACAGTGAGCGACGCCTGGCACATCCTTACACCTGGAGTTGATCAATGCAGATATGTCCAGGGGAAATTGAAATCCATAGGAAATTAGGCAGCGCCAGTGATTTATTGGAACAGTAAATCACAGTGTGTGATGTGTGAAACATGTGTGTACGCTCTGTGTACAGTACCGTACCTTGTGTCTTGCTGGGACAGTGATATCAGCAGTCTGTATCTTTCTGTCTCTCTCCATTTGATAGACCCATTGAATCAGTTCCAGAGGTCTGTAACGGTCCCTCCGGTACATCCCCCCTGGAGGGATGGGGTGATGTGACCCCATGGACACAATGCTCTGTAGAGGTCCCTCTGAAGCAAAGAAAGAGAACACATTGAACACATGTTAAAGCAGTCTAAAATAATAGTGGAATTAGGTCTCTAAATACATTTACTCGGATGGAGTAATAACAAAATAAACAAGTCGTTCAGGGTAATTTTTGCTGACTTGCGTACAATATGTCACTTTCTGGCGCTAGGTGTCTCACTTTCAAAACAATAACTGAAGACACGATTTTTGATGATGTTGAGAAGTAATGTTGGAACGACCGTTTCTGATGAAAATCTATCTGATGTGACCCGGGCAGAAATAATGTTCACTGACAAAGTTTTGTTGATGTTACGTTTAGTAATGTTTATTCTTGTCATGCCATTCGAATGAATTAGCCACAGTGTGACCGGTTAGCAAACAACAAGCTAAGGTTAGCCAGCTAGCTGCAATGGGGTCATCCCTATGTTCCCACTTTTCCCCAAAAGGATCCTGATTTAATTCAGCATTTTGTTAGGGTTAGGGGTTACAGTGAGGGCCAGGTTTGGGGGTCATGTTAGGGTCTAAATAGGCCTTTTTGCCAGGGAATTGGGCACTGATTGTTAAAAAAATAACTGCCCGGTGGTACATAGGACCCTTTCTGTGAAAAGTGGGAAACATCGGACCCTTTTCTTAAAAAAGGGTCTGATATTTCCCATACAAAGCAGGGAACATAGGACCCGGGGAACTTGGGTACTATGCTGTATGGATCTGGCGTTGGTTGCTTCCTAACATTTGCCAAAATAATTTGTAATTTGCAAACAATGGGCTGACGTTAGCTGATCAGGGCTTACAGCAAAGAAAATGTGTTCTGGGTAGGGCTGGGCAATATGGCCTATAAATAATATCACAATATTTTTAGACTATATCGCAATACATGATATGTATCTTGATATTTTGAAATCTTCTCTAAAATTAAATGCCCAGTTGAACCCTTAAATGCAGAAATCACACCAGCAGGATGATTCTAGTAGCCCCTGCAACATGTCTGCAGCAAAACATTCTTGTTAATATTCATAAACTTTCATGCAAAAAGGGGGAAATCACAAAATGAGATAGATTTAGATAGAATAATAGATTTATTTAAACCAGATCTCTGCACACACATGCTTTTAACCGCTATTAAATTTGTGAAATGTGTAGTCGAATGGAAGTGCTTACAGGCCTGGGATGAGAATGTTGACAGAGATGGGGAAGAGAGGAGGGCGAAGGGCTAGGCTAAAGCTAACTTCTTATTGGCTATCACTACTGATCCTTTTCCTCGCCAACGAATGGTGTCTGACGAACAAAAGTGGATTATGGACTGCAACCTTATGATTTTCATGGGAACACGGGAACATGGCTAAATGGCGGTGAGTGTGGGGGCGTACCACATTGTACCAATTACGAGATGAATTATGACTGTAAAACATTTGATGTGGAACAAAAACAAATTTGTACAACTTTGGCCATTTAATTATGATGACAGCTTGTACACAGGTTTAACAAACAGGCAGTTTCAACTTTCTAAAAACAGCTGTGGTGACAAAATAAATTCAGCCATTTTACAGGCAGATCATGCCAAGCTCACGTCTTTAATAATCAGACAAATGTGTTTCCAATTGCAGAATTTATTCAGTAACTAAACAGGCTGCTGTGTGATGTAACATTTTTATCATATAAAATGCATTTGCCATTTTTATTCAGCCTTTCTAATTTGCTACACTTGTAGGTGTAAAATATGAATAAATGACTCAACTGACTTTAAGTTTGACCTTTACCTTAAGTTTTTATCCTAAATGAACCCCTTCAAGAGATCCACACCAATTTGTTGTCATGTTTTTTTATCAGTTTTCTATGCTTTTAAGAATGAAAATGTGACACAGACAACAGGAAAACCAAAATGTATATCCAACATTGAGTGCTCGTGTGAATCTCTTAGAGGAGATTGCATTCATGCGTGAATTTTCAAATAAATCCAGGAGGATTTTCTCGAGAATAACACAGAGATAGTGTGTAGTGTTAACCCCATCCCACACACACACATGCACTCCCCAACCCCTCCCCTTGCTGTTTTTTTTTTTTCTTTTTCCAGGTACACTGCTTGTGTTCAAGCTTGTTTTTGTCCTGCTTTAATTGCTTTTTTTTGTTGCAGAGAAGAAGGGAAAGACAACAACAAGGCGGCGAGGGCTGCAGCTAATGGAGAGGCTGTAATTGTGAATGGAGGCATTCATCTGGAGACGTTGTCCTTGAATTGCGCCACACAATGCGCAGCGCCGGGCTGCTCAGATCACCAACCAGTCACCAAACACACACTGATGCACACATGTAGACGCACACACTGAACCCCTTAGATCACTGGTGCTCAGAGGAGGTAATCACACCTCAACAGAGAGTAAGACACCGAGCAGGGGAGGAGAGGAGGAGTGAGGAGCTGGGGAGGAGGAGAGCAGGAATGGGGGGGCGGGGTGGGGTGGGGGGGTGGTGGTTGGGTTGGTGATGGTGAAATTGATGTTTCCTACCATTTGATTTGGGCCATAGAGCCCAGGAGGCAGATCAGATATGGCCACACACACACACACACACACACACACACACACACACACACACACACACACACACACACACACACACACACACACACACACACACACACACACACACACACACACACACACACACACACGCACGCACACACACACACACACATACATGTGAGCAAACACAAATGCATAAATACAAGCATGCAAACACATACACATACATTTTGTATACAGACTTACAAACGTAAGAAAACACACAAAATGCATAGTCTCTTTCTCACACACACACATCACACAAACATACATAGAGACATTAAGCCTGCATACACACGAACACTTTGACAGACCCACACACACACACACACACGCACACACACGCACACACACACACACGCACACGCACAAACACACACACACACACACATTTAAAAACTAAACCTCCTTATGAACATTATGTAAATAACTTGTCGAGCCCTACCCTACCAGCTGAACCCACACACATCCTTCAACCAAACACCATTAAGCCAAAACACACAGAAACACCGCTAAAAAAGACACAACAAAGCCTATGTGACGGTATATAGAAAAAACTCTCATCTCAGCGAGGCGAGATGAGGCACCTGTCAGCGTGGCGGCTCCTGCTACTACAGAGAAACATCAGGAAACAACAACTCAATTAAACACACCGTCCCTGTTCAATTACAGCCACATAATCACAGCAATTCACCTTCACTTGCCGCACAGCCACCAAACAAACACAAACATGGGTAAGCTCGCATACAAAGTCGGAGAGACACGCATCAAACGCACACGGGCTGGAGCTTCATCCTACACATCATGAGTGTAAAGCTCACCGCATGGTTTCTGCTGGCTAACTGGGATAAGAGAGAGAGATGGAGCATCAAGCTGGAATTAGCCGGAAACAATATAAATGGTTGAAAATTTACTGTAGATCTATGAACAATTACATTTGCAAACATGTCCACTACAGGGCCTCTTTTTTTTTTTTTAGCCAAGGACCCCTTACAAAATAGAGAATACACCGGGGACCGCCTCATATACGTCCCTCAGAATAATTTGAGGTGACCTGTAATTACACTTCTCTAGTCTTAATTCTGTGAAAGAACATGAGAAATGTATTAAAAAAGATATAAACCATGATGTATTAAGCATTTGGAGATTATAAGAGTTATGGATGTGTCAGATTAGAATGTAATCTATGAACGATGCTAGAGATTTAAAAATTAAAATAGTATTTGTTGAAACCATGAAGCATTTTGAAAAAAGAAATTCATTTATATTATGATCATTTAGATGAATGAATCTGAAAACCTGGCACCTGGCAGAGTGAGAATCCCTGCACTACAGTAGAAGTGGCATCAGGCATCTCAGTCTCTGTCCTCTGACTGCAGTTGGCTTTACTTAAGGGGAGGCAGAAGTAATTCAATTCAATTCAATTCAATTTTATTTATAGTGTCAAATCATAACCAAAGTTATCTCAGGACACTTTACAGAGTAGGTAAAGACCCAACAATTCCCCCATAGAGTACGGTGGCAACGAAAACCTTCCCTATAACAGGCAGGAACGTCAGACAGACCCAGCTCTGTGGAGGACGGTCATCTGTCTTGACCGGTTGGGGAGGAAGAAAAGGAGAGAGAAAGAGAGAAACACAAAGATAGACAAAAGACAGAGAGACTGACACACTTCCAGAGATACAAGCAGCCAGCCACTTCCATATGTTTTATAAATATCTAAAAACAAATTATATCTGCAAGTAGGCCAACTGTTATTCAGGGTTCCCGGACCTTCTTAATAAATTGCCAATACATAAGAGACCTGTGTATTTTAGCATGTATTATGTCAACTGATAAATGTAATAGAAAAGAATATCATTCTTTTCCAATGATAAAATTTGTTGCATTGTTCCCATTCCTGTTGAGATTTAATTCATCCAGTATTCTGTTTCATTTCATTTCAATTACATAAACACTGAGGTGCCACTATTTTAGGTACAACTATAACTATTACAAATGCAAAATCATACAAATGACCTGGATTAAATCCTCCCTTAATGAAGGGTGCAATGTTCAGTTTTTGTTCAAACTGTTTTGGAGAGGTGATTATTTATTATATTTATTTTGGTGGCTGATTGTGGTGTGTAGCTGTATTATACTGAGAGGTGTTCCTAATATTCTGCCTATTCTCGTGATAATGGAGGTGGACAAAGTCTCTTTAAACAAAAACAACAGAACAAGAACATTATCACCTGCATGAAGGTAGGATTTTACTGTTTTAGACTGCGTTAGTTTTAGCTGCTTGTGCCAAATAAACTTGCAACTGTACTCATTTTTTACTCCAGTGAACTACACAGTGCGGGGGCTTTAACAGAGGTCATTTCTACTCCCACTGGAATACGTACGCGGCCTATAATAATCCCAGAGTTGACTGAAAACAGAACAAAAATAATCAAATAACCCCATCCTTTAGTGCTAAAGTAAAGTAAATGGCATTGTGCACTATATGAACTATTAAAGATATGTGTACATAGTTTTGTACAAACTATTTTATTACTTTTTTTCTCATGGTATGCTTGGCCCATCAGCTCCAATACAGAAAACTGTTCATGTAATATCAAACAAAGATATTTTAAATAATAATGTCCCCCCAAACAGTTATCCAAAGGCCCTGAACAAAGCCAGGTCCATACAGAAAGGATTTTCCCAGGCTGGTATGTAAGAACTTGACTGACCTGCACACATCCCTGACTCCAACCCTATCCAGCATTTGTGGGATAAATTAGAACCCCACCTGAGAACCATCACATCAGTGGTTCCTGCAGCCAGGTCCCAAGGTCTGGTGGAAGGTCCATGGTTATGGAACGTGTTCTACAATCACACACAGCTGTAATGTTCAGGTGACTTACAGCACACACACTTCGACCAAATACTTTTGAACAGGCAGAGTATGTGGCTACATGTGGAGATTGGTCTCTCTAACCCATGACATATGGGCACTACTAACTTATAACAACATACTGCACCCTTTTGTCTTTGTCTTTGTGTTTCTGTTTTGATTTTATCTATTGTTTCATATGTAAAGTCTCATTGTACTAAGTATAATGACTATAAAGAGAATTCTGATTCTATAACGATTAAAAAATAATAATTTAACGCATAATTCACTTTTATTGCCAAGAGTTAGATGAGAAGATCCATACCACATCTGTTTGGAAAACATGAAGCTAGCATATTCAGAATTAAGAGTGGTATCAATCTCCTCAGCAAAAACAACAACCAAAGCAAGTCTTTATATAAATATACATTATATAACCTGAATATATCTAAATATCATTCAAATATATTCTGCACACAGCATAATAGGAGCTGATGTGGAAAGTATAACCTTAAAGTCATGATTGAGGGTAAAGTTCAGAGCTGGCAAACACTACAGAATGATGTCATTGAAGAAAAGATTGAGAAATAGCAACACTGCAAGAACCTTTGAATGAGGTGTGTGTGTGTGTGTGTGTGTGTGTGTGTGTGTGTGTGTGTGTGTGTGTGTGTGTGTGTGTGTGTGTGTGTGTGTGTGTGTGTGTGTGTGTGTGTGTGTGTGTGTGTGTGTGTGTGTGTGTGTGTGTGTGTGTGTGTGTGTGTGTGTGTGTGTGTGTGTGTGTGTGTGGACAGCAGATTGACTAACAGCTTGAACTTGGGTAAGATCCAGGAGCACGGGGAGGGATACATGGATGGATGGAGAGAGAGGGAGAGGAGGAGCAGGGAGAGCCATTGATTTCTCAAAAGAGAGATCAGCATCTTGACAGAAGAGATGAGAGAGCAACAGAGCAAGACACACACACACACACACACACACACACACACACACATACAGAAAGAGAGGGTTCCCACTGTGACCCTCTGGTGAAATTCCATAACCTTTCCAACTCTTTCCAGGATTCCAGAACCGAGCCGGAGTACTTTTGTGCCCTAAAAACATTCTACCTTTCTCCCCTGTTGTCTGTTTTTGTAATAAACTTGGGCTACAAAAATGTCAAATACATTCACCTAACTTGAACAGTCAATTTGTTAGGTCCTTGACTTTCCCTGACTATCTTTCAAAAGTCCATGATATTCCAGGACCTTGTTGACCAGTGGGAACCCCTGTTGACAGAGATCAACAGGAGAGTCTGGTTCAATGTCTCTCTCCCAGCATGCCTCGGTGATTCTAACAACCCTAAAGCCCCCGACAGGGACACGAAGGACGGTGCTGTGGCTTTGTGCCGGTGTGGCTAACGAGGTGCGCGTATGTGTGTGTGTGTGTGTGTGTGTGTGTGTGTGTGTGGAGATCGTGGGCATCAGGGAGCTGACACACACTGGGAGGAGGGGTTGGGATTGGGGAGGGGCAGCCAGGGGTCATGCTGTAATTACACATCACAGTCAATGTGGTCAGTGGCCCGACTGACTCCTTCTGACTGCACCGTCTCAGTGAAAGAAGCAGCGATGGCAGGTGGAAGGCAGGTGGAGGTTTGGAGTGGAGGGTCAGGAAATCTTTAAGCTTTACTTGTGGAAAACTTTTGAACATATGAAATCTCTCTATTGTTAAATCTCTTGTTTATTTTTTCATTTCTGTTTTTTTATTAACATTGATTGTCTTTCGGTGGTTGTTTTTTTTTAGAAGTACACTTGGAGCATGTGTCAAACCTCTACTGTGAACCTGCCTCCATTCTCACCTCGCTTCACACGTGTGCAGAACATCTATCACGTACCGTGTGTGGTCCGGTGTGGGTGGTGGGTGCCATAGAGGATGAGTGTAACACTGAGCAAGGCTCCGGATTCCTTCTCTTCCCTCGGCCTCACACAGCTCCACACTGTGCCTTTGTGGTCAGTCACCTGGAAACAAACACATCAGCATGGGCATCATTTCACCACCAACACCTGATTCATGGGGAACACCTACATGTGTTGACTGAACTCATGAGGAGGAAGTGGGGAAATAACAAAAACGTTAGACGATATCATGACACAAAAAGTTTTTGTGTAACTTCTTAGTCACAGAAGACATAATTAATTAAACTGCCGCCATATTCTTAAGAAACTAAATGTTGAGTTGGGATCTTTTCTATTTGCTGATATCAAACTCATGCATAAATGAGCGAATCAGCAGGCTCCTCAGAAACACAGTTATGTGGTGGAACCTCTCAGAGTTTCTGGCTCAGTAGTGGGTGCATTTATAAGGAATTGAAGAGTGTCCTTCTGTAAATCCTCATTTGGGCAGATGTCGTACTCTGTCCAGGGGATCAACACGAACTCCTAATGAACTCAAGCTGTGACTGTTTTTAAAAAGAGACCCCTCATTCAGCCATGAATGATTGTTGCTTGTCATTAAGTTTTACGACCTTTTTTATTGAATCACTGTTTGTGTTTTGTGCTCCTTTTTTGCATTTTCACCTTATTTGGCAAAGGACAGTGAAGAAACGTCGGCGACAAAGGTCCAAGGCCGGAATCAAACCTAAGACGTCACAGTTATAAGGCAAACAATGCACCACTCAGCTACCAAGGCACTTAAAAAATTAGTTCTGTGTGTTTTTATAATGGCCCACATGGGGACAGACATTGTAAACTGACTTCAGTCATAAATACTGTGCTGTGCAAGTGAGGCGCCCCAGATGCTGCCTCATCTGTATCTCACAGTGACACGTTACATGGGATAATACTGAACTGATGCTCATTTTTATTCCTGCCTCTCAAGGCTGATATCATGTAGTTTGACCCTGGTATTAGGTCATTGCAGAGGTGTGCACTGGAGTCATTCACTTTGGCCTGAGATAGGCTTGAATCATGAATCTGATGACTTTACACTAGACTAGAAAAGACAGACTTGTTATTCAAGTAGCTTTTTTCTCTTTGACTTGGCACTTTGAATGATATCCTCCCCATGCCCAAAGTTTGCCAGTGAAGTCAGATTTTCACAACTAGTAATTGAAAATTTAAACATTCAAGTACGGTGGTGGGTGGGGCCCTTCTGTGTGGAGTTTGCATGTTCTCCCCGTGTCTGTGTGAATGAATGAAGTACAGCAGAGTTACAGTTGTCTGAATCTCATTGTTACACCTTAATTTATATCATATCAACATTTTAAGTTGATCACTTAAACTGTAATTCAGGTTCAAAATAATCCCATGGTCTTTTCGGCACTTACATACATCAAATAAGCCATTGAGACAGTTTTTTTTCCATGTCTGAACTATTAACGGAGAAATCCGGGAGAGTTGCTAACAGTTGCTAACAGCCGGACGTGGCTAACACAGATTAGCTTGGGGCAGTATGTGAATGCATTAAAATGTCTTTTTTAACCACTAATATGGCTCAAAACACCACCAAACCTCTGCAGCAGCATGAGAAGAGTCCCTACACAGAAAACAAAGCAGCAACAACGTAGTTAGTGAACCCAGAGTTTATTAAAAGAGTGTTTTAAAGACTTACCAACTGGCCCCTGTACCAGCTCCTCTCATAGTAAAGTCCATTCAAGTGGATTACCAAAGTCAATCCAAAAGGAAGGAGCCCATTGCTGCTTTGTTTTCTGTGTAGGGGCTCTTCTCATGCTGCTGCAGAGGTTTGCTGTTATTCTGAGCAGTATTAGTGGTTTGAATGCCTTCACCGTAATGCCCCGAGCTAATCAGTGTTAGCCATATTCAGCTGTTAGCGACTCTACCGGATTTCTCTGTTAATAGTTCTTAAATGAAAATAACTGTCTCAATGGCTTATTTTATGTTTCTAAGTGCTGAAAAAGACCATGGGAGAATTTTGCAATGGAATTACACTGTAAGCACTTCTGAATCACCTCCAGTATTCAGATCAAATCACTTGTGGGTGTGAAATTAGGTACATTTGATATCTTCCGCTGCTCGTCCTAATTTTAGGATTAAAAACCAAAATGTCACCCTCACTTTGGCGTCATGTCGTACCCCTGCTCCTTTAGTCTGGAGCAGGTCAAAGACTGACTTCTCTCTGTATAAACTCCCTACATCTGCCAGAGCAGCTGCATGTGTGTGTGTGTATTCTATATTTGAGTGTGTGAGAGTGTATGTGTGAGTGCTCCCAGCAGACCAGAGGCCAGGCATGGCAGCCCCCGGCCGAGCACTGCATTGATTTGTTGTTGGTAAACAAACAGCTGGATGCTACAGGTGGATCGATACGCCTCGCATGCTTGCCCGCCTCCCAGCATGCCTTTCTACTGGGTCGACATGGCGCACCGCGGAGCTGCAACCCCACTGTCGCTTAGAAACCTCTTGAGTCAAATATTTGGAGTTGCCTGATTGTTTTTAATTGAGCTGAAGTAATTTCTTTGACATAAATTTACTCTCCTGACCAGGAAATCCATGAATAGTTTTAGATGCCATAACTTTACAAACATTCTAACTCTATGTAGCTATAAAATATCACTGTTTGTAACATGTATATATGTACTATGGGCATGATAAAAATGAGGTTTAACTACAGTGGAAGGAAAGTGTGAGAGCTACAGGCAGAGACAAAACCAGAACAAAAAGGACAGAGAAATTAAACTAACTTTTAGACAAAAGAGAGACAAAGAAAATGAAAGGATTAGCAGAAGCAGAGGAACAGAGGCTAGAGGGGAAGGGTTTCAAAGCCAGAGAGAGAAACTACAGACAGAGAAAAAAAGAGAGGTGGGGGGATTAGTGATGGGCGAGAGATGGCAGGATATCGAAACGGGTGAGTGTCAGAGAGAGGAAAGTGAGACCCAGGGATAGAGGATGAGCCCGAGAAGAGAAAAGAGTTCAGATAGAGACACAGAGGCAGGCAAACAGAGAGGAAAAAAGACTGGACAATGACACAGGTAGCCAATAAAAGAAGGCCACTGACAAAGACGATTATAAAGCAGAAGAAGAGTCCTTTTTTTTTAAAGATTTTAAATAAGGAAACCTGACTTTGTACCTGTATGGGGCTGAAGCTTTGAGATGAAATTCTGATGTTGGAGACAAAAGCTAAGCTAAGCTCATTTGAATCTCCAAAATGTCTCTCATACGTCGAAAGGTTCAGAAAAACAAAGGATGCTCTGCTCTGTATTGATTTAGCCTTGAATGGGGAGGCTGCCCTGTGCCACCACAGTGCTCTACTGCTGGACACTGAGCAGCTGGGAATGCAGTACACTACAATGAGCCTGCAACTTTACATTAAAGAGTTAGGCAACATCAAAGCATTGCTTTGTTTTCCACTCATTTCAACACATTTTGCATATCCAATAGTGAGTTACCTAATGTATGCCATAGATCACAGGTAGGTGCAATCACCCTAAAGCACGGGGCACGGTACGGATGGACAGTGTCAGTGCGCCCTAAGTGACGATCTGGGCCGGCAGACCCATCGCTGTCAGCAGAGTCACTAACATGGCTGCTTATTTACATCTAGGGAGGGAATGTCTCCACAAACACGGATATTGGAATTCTCTGCAAAAAAGGTAAGCAGAAGTGTTTTCACATGATCCATCACCATTGTTTTAAAGCACTCTTTGATAGATAGGAACTTAAAATACAATTAAATAGATGAAAAACTTACAACTTACAACTTTAAATGTGGTACTTGGTGACAATGCTGTGTAAAATGTGAAACAGGAAGTTGCTAGAAAAGCGCACAGAAAGCGCACAGAACTCAGTTTACTGTCAGGGAATAAACAGAGGCTTCCAGCAACCTGTGTGTGTTGGCTGTGCTGGAGCGGGAGTCAGATGGGAGGGGAGGAGGAGTCTTGCTGTGTCTACATATGTAAAGCAACAGGGAAGCAGCAGTGTGTCAGACTGAGGCTCTGGCCCAACCTGGGCTCCTCGCTGATCCCCCCCAACACATCAATCATCCAAAACAGGGCCATCATGGCAACACTACACGCTGGGAGACACGCGCTCCGGCACACACACTCTGCAGCATGCTTAAACACAAACAACTGAACAAACACACAGAATGCACTCACATGGACGCAAAATTACACAAACGAACATTCTATAACACACACAGAGACAAACACAGTGCAGCAACACACTGAAAAAGCGTGCACACAGAGTCACACTCTCTCTGCCCCCCAGTCTCACACAAAGCACACAGACAAACAGAAATAGGTATCCTGTGCCCACAGGGTGCCCTCGCCCCCGACCATCTGTGACGGGTGCCAACACACAGTGGGTGATATTTACATGGAGACCCCCCCCCACACACACACACACACACACACACACACACACACGCACACACACACACACACGTAAACAAGAAAGAAATACCCACAAAGGGCCACTTGGATCGCTTGATCTCCCAAAACTCATTAAATATGCAGATATATGTAAATATATGCACCTCTAGAAATCCACCTTGGGCCAGAGAAAGTGAGAATGCGTGTGTGTGTGTGTGTGTGTGTGTGTGGCTGAAAGTACACATTAGTGGGAATATGCATGTGAGTTTGTTTCCACTGTAGCAAGTACAGAGGCTTTGACTGTGTGCGTTTGTGTCGTTACTGTATATGCTGTTAAAGTGTGGAGATGTTTTACCACTGTTGAGTGCTACCTTTCCTGCAGTTGGCACAGATTAAAAATGAACTAGTTTACGTTCATAATTCACAATTGTGAATTTGAAAGTTCACAGTCCCAATACATTACTAGTTCACGTTAATTTCTCCAGTTTTTTTTAATTAGTTGCTCCAAGCTCTTCTTCTTCAATCGAATCCTCCTACACAGCCACCAATCATTATCATTACTGTATACTACTAAAGATCACAGACACAGATTACATTACAAGACAATACAAACAAATGTGAGTCTATGTTTTACTGCTTAAAAAATGTGTTATATAATGCAAAAAATGAAAAAAAAGATGCAATTGAATCTGCATCTTCTAACGCACAGTGCTGCACGCTAGTTCTGCAGGTGAGAAACTGTATTCGCAAAGGGCTGTCTAATGGCAAGGTACAGTGGTGAAAATATAAAATGTTATAAGGGGGTTTTCACACTTGGTCCCTCTAAGCCCTCCAAACAAACTCAGAGTGATTAGTCAGCATTTTTTTGCGAATACGTGAACACTTCCAAATAAGTCAGACCCCCCCTGAAGCGAACCAAACCCAGACTTCTTTGGAAATGGTCGGGTTTTGTTCCGATTCGAGTACGTGTTGCGGCCCATTTAACCTATTGATTGTGAACACAAAGCACTCCAGGTTCACTTTACCCTTTGCCGTTGTATTTCAGCTGATATTGGATATTCTTCACATTAATAAAATAGCTACGTAGTTTACACACAAGTAAAGGCTGTTGCCAGACTGTTCATTTTCTGTACACTGTGAATCCATAACATTGGAGTGTAACATGTCAGTGCAGCCCATCTACTGTAGCACAGCTGTCACTGTCACCGGTTAATTGGCCCGGAGCGGTGGAAAATAACAACAGTAGTATTCAGTGGTGGAAGACCTACTCAGAAAGAAGACTCAGTCCTCTTTCATATGAAGTGACAATCTGAATGCAGTCCCTTTTCTTTTGTTCCACTCTAGCATGCACTTTAGCATACACACCTGATTTTCTTATGGGAGCCTTTTTGAGGTGGCTAAAATACATTTAGCTGCTCCCCCCGACAACAGCAGCTTCTGTTTCAGTACTCCTGTCTTCTTGTCCAAACTGCCATCATCTACTGAAGGTAACACACTTTAAGTCTCAATTACTTTGTTACTGACTTGACTGTTTGTTTTGTATACTAGATTGTTCTTTGTATATACTGTTTTAACGTACTGGATTGTGTATGATGACTGAGTAAAAAAGTGACTCCACTAGACGAGGCATTGGGGATGATGATGGTAAACATATTTTCTGTCAGTCAGGGCCTGCAACTGTCTGTTTGTGTGTGTTTGTGTGTGTGTGTGTGTGTGTGTGAGTGTGTGAGTGTGTGAGTGTGTGTGAGTGTGTGTATGTGTGTAGCCACAGTGCTGCAGGCTAAATAGTGCCATTATATTCCTACAGCAGCACTAGTCACAGTCAGCTTGAGTCTCAAAGTCCTCTGGGAATCAGAGATATCTCTGCTCAACGACCGCTGCCACCCTTCTACACACACACACACACACACACAGACACACAGACACACAGACACACACACACACACACACACACACACACACACACACACACACACACACACACACACACACACACACACACGCACACACACACACACACACACACACACACAGGCTAAACTATCCCACTAACCATAAATATGGTGTCCTAATGGTTTAACTGTCATATTCAATGTTTCATATTTTACCAATAGAATGTTACCTTTTAACACTGCATGAGGACAGAAATGCTTCAAAGAAAGAAGATGAGAGGCAGACGTGTGAAAGAGAGAGCGGTGGGAAAAAGTAGAGTGTAAGGGAAATGACAGAGAGAGAGAGAGAGAGAGAGAGAGAGAGAGAGAGATATTGAAGGAAGATCAAGTACACAGCGTCAAAATAACATCTGATCTACCGTTCATCTGCTTATGAATTATCCTAAATATATCCTAGATATTGCTGATTATATACAGTATATTATTGATTTTAAATTCTATAGTTAATAATGTCGGTTTGAATCCACAATGCACATTGCTGGAACAAGCATATTCCATATGGTGCAATACTGCCTGCAATATTGTCTCTGACAGTACAAGCCCCGAGTTGAGCTAAGGCCCCACAGATGGTAGTAGAGCGAGCACAGATAGAGCAGATATGTGAAGAGAGAGAGAGAGAGAGAGAGTGTGTATTTACAGCCCGCGGTCTCATCTCCTTCACAGCACTGGAAGGTCAGCCGAGCCTCGAGCCATAACACTCACTCCCTTTTGACTTCAGTCCCGCTTTTATTCCAGCAGCACCACAGTGCTCTTTGACAATAGTCATCATGACGAATCAATATAGACTCTCCACAGACCCCCCTCCTCCTCACCAACTCCTCTGCTGTC